>NW_028255597.1:1962500-2168512 GCF_964263255.1 Lissotriton vulgaris | reverse complement strand
AGTTGTCAAAAGAGTCTCACGTGGGCAATACCATGCTCGCTTCATGGAGTTTTTTATGAGGCGGCGCGGATAACCTCTTTGTCTCAATTTGGTGGCTAGGAGACCTGCTTCATGGAAATAATCCTCTTTATGGAAATTATTCCTGCGCAGCCTGAGAAATTGTGAGTAAGGTAGACTATCTTTTAGGGCCCTAGGATGGCAGCTATCGTAGCTTAAGAGCGTGTTTTTCTCAGTGGGCTTATGATATAACGAGGTGTAGAGTAGGCCATTCTCGTGTTGGATAGTCAGGTCCAAAAAAGGGATAGAGGTCTTACTGTGAGTCAATGTGAATGTAAGCCCACTGCAGTTGTTGTTAAGCCAATGTAATAGGGCTTGGAAGGCATCAGTGTCATTATCCCATATCATAAAGATATCGTCTATATAGCGTCTCCACGTACGGATACCTTGACGGAATGGGTTACTGTCAACCAGAATCGTATGACACTCCAACCAGTCCATGTAGAGAATAGCCAACGTGGGAGCAAAAATTGCTCCCATGGAGGTTCCACGGATCTGCTGGAAGTACTGATTATCATATACAAAAATTTTTTGTGTCAGGCAGATTTCAAGGAGCTGAATTATGAAAAGTGTAGGGACTCTATGAGGACGAGTTCTCTGATTAAGGATGGTTTCCATTACAAACAATGATTCTCTCTGAGGAATGTTTGTATATAGTGATTCAACATCAAGGGTGCAAAGGGTCTCAGTATTGTGGTTAAATGGGGAATTTTCGACAAGGTTGATCATGTGGGTGCTGTCTTTAATATAACAACGGGTTGTCGGGACAAAGTCCTTCAGAAAGAAGTCAGCCATCTCTACCCTCAAGAATAACCACAATCTAATCGTTAAACCGGCTGATAAAGGCGGTGGAATTGTACTACAAGACATTGATAATTATAAAAGTGAGTTATTCCGTCAAGTTTCCAATACAGATCACTACTGTAGACTCTCTACAAATCCCACCAAAGAAATCCAAACACAAATCAGAACCATTACAAATGAGGCTTTGGATAATGGATACCTAAGTAAACACGAATATGACTTTTTAAACACTCCTAATCCCAGAACACCAGTAATTTACACTTTACCCAAAGTGCATAAAAACCTCAACCATCCCCCAGGACGCCCCATTGTATCGGGCTGCGGCTCTGTCTTGGAACCTTTGGGCCATTATGTAAATTTCTTTCTGAAGGACTTTGTCCCGACAACCCGTTGTTATATTAAAGACAGCACCCACATGATCAACCTTGTCGAAAATTCCCCATTTAACCACAATACTGAGACCCTTTGCACCCTTGATGTTGAATCACTATATACAAACATTCCTCAGAGAGAATCATTGTTTGTAATGGAAACCATCCTTAATCAGAGAACTCGTCCTCATAGAGTCCCTACACTTTTCATAATTCAGCTCCTTGAAATCTGCCTGACACAAATTTTTTTTGTATATGATAATCAGTACTTCCAGCAGATCCGTGGAACCTCCATGGGAGCAATTTTTGCTCCCACGTTGGCTATTCTCTACATGGACTGGTTGGAGTGTCATACGATTCTGGTTGACAGTAACCCATTCCGTCAAGGTATCCGTACGTGGAGACGCTATATAGACGATATCTTTATGATATGGGATAATGACACCGATGCCTTCCAAGCCCTATTACATTGGCTTAACAACAACTGCAGTGGGCTTACATTCACATTGACTCACAGTAAGACCTCTATCCCTTTTTTGGACCTGACTATCCAACACGAGAATGGCCTACTCTACACCTCGTTATATCATAAGCCCACTGAGAAAAACACGCTCTTAAGCTACGATAGCTGCCATCCTAGGGCCCTAAAAGATAGTCTACCTTACTCACAATTTCTCAGGCTGCGCAGGAATAATTTCCATAAAGAGGATTATTTCCATGAAGCAGGTCTCTTAGCCACCAAATTGAGACAAAGAGGTTATCCGCGCCGCCTCATAAAAAACTCCATGAAGCGAGCTTGGTATTGCCCACGTGAGACTCTTTTGACAACTAAACCCAAACCTACTACTAATAAATTGGTGTGTGTCACAACATTTTCCAGTGTGTCGAATAAAATTACAAAAACCATCAAACATATTCGGCACATTTTGAATTCAGGTCAATTAAACTGGGAACGCCCACTGTTTGCTTTCAGAAAGAATAAAAACATTAAAGATCATTTAGTGAGGGCAGCTTTACCCTCCCCTGCCCCACTAAAAAGAACTATCAATGACCATTGGACCACTACACCGCTTAGGGGCCATGCGAAATGTGGAACATGTGTGGTATGCGAGTATACTATTGAGAGTAAAGAATTTGTGTATAAGGAATGCAAAAATGTTCTGAAAACTTTTACAAACTGTAATAGTTGCAACGTTGTGTATGCGATCCTTTGTCCATGTGACCTCCTTTATGTTGGCCAAAACAAGCAAAAAGTTAAATTACGGATTTCCCAGCACAGGAGCAGAATACGGTGTAAGACCCCCAATGCTCCCTTGGTTGAACATTTCATCTCCAAAGAGCACACGGAAAATGATATCCGGTGGACCATTATAAACCAAGTGACATTGCCACCAAGAGGAGGTGATCTGAGTCTCCTTCTCAATAAAGAGGAATTGAAATGGATAATACGGACTGATAGCCTGAACTCGGGCCTAAACCAACAAGAGGACTGGACAACACTAATCTGATTATGGACTTTATTTTTTGAATATTTAAGTGAATGAACTGGAATTAACAACTTATAAGACCTAATTGAATGAACTGAACACAGTCTGGCCTTCGCCGTAATACTGATGCAAAAATCAATGTACTCTAATGTAATTAATGTGTATGTAAATCTCACAGTCACTACCTTCACTAATGTCACTGCGCCACTTTTCTTTATGATGTTTTTACCCCCTTTTAATCTCACTTCCTTCGCCCAAGATGGCTGCTGTCATGGTCCTTCATTTATGTCCATGGGACCTTCTTAACTAATCTAAATTCCCTCACCCATAATGGCCGCCAGCATGGTCCTTCGTCTATGCCTATGGCCCTTTTCCAACCAATGGCTGAGCGCGATAAAAGTAATCCGCCCACATGACTTCACGAACCAGGAAGTCAAGCATTGCCGACTGATCCGGTAAGCCCCGGATAATCTCCTTGCTATTTGGCGCGTAACCCTGCCCAAATGCCCCTTACTGACTATCCCCCCAATTCTATCTGTAGGCTCCCCCCCTGGTTCCAGGACCCCAGCGCGATCCGGCGCTCCCGGCAATTTCCGGCGCACAAGGTAAGCCCCACTCGGTATTTACCGAATGATGCCTTTGTCCAACTATTTCAGATTCCTTTGGTTAAGTAACGTTTTGTATACAGGTACAAGCGGAACGATCCTCCTCCGCCCCTGGACCCTTGAAACATGTAATTAACCCCTGGTAAGCCTACCCCCTTTGCACTAACGCCCAAATTAATGAATTAGTTGTTCTCCGCCCTAACCTTGCACAACGCTTTCTCTCCCAGAAGAATCCCACACCCCGGATTCTCACTTTCCGGATATAACGAACCTCCAGCGCGCTCCTATTTGAGCATGCCCAGTATTATTCTGGTGAGCCCCCTTACTCCTTTATTGCGCCGCGATTTTCACCGGACCACGTTAACTCCTGTAAAATCTGGATAATTATGTATCTCTCACTGCGACTCATAGCGCCGTTTTTTTCAGTTTTTTTCACTTGTTAACGTAGAAGCACTGCCGATCTATCGAATTTGCCGATAATTCAACCCACTGCAATTTCATCCATCAGAGCATGGTGCACCCTGAATATAATATAGCAGCCACCTCCACCCTGACAATATTTTTCACTCAAAATTGCCCAGTATCACCGCGTCGTTTCTCACCTGAATTTAAAAATCACTCACAGCTAAACAGTATGACCACACTCTGTCACATGCCTGTTGACACTGGAACTAAGTCACACGCTATCTCCACCAGGATATTAGCGTTTTGGGTCTATAAGTCACGGCACAATGTCACCCACATTAAGCATGTGATTTAAATGTAATGGACCTGTTTTTTCATCTTATTTCCCCTTTAGGCTAAAGAGGCTTAAAACTAAAAAAGGCAACCATTGCTTTGTCCTGATGATGGACCCCATTATTTAGCAAGGGGGTCCGAAACGTCGTCGACCCACTGTGTACCATATACGTTTGGAACTCTCAATGTATAATTATGTAATGGTACCTACAAGTAATTCTCTGTTCAAAATTGGAATTTTACAGAGACTGTTGGTTTTGCCTTGCAAGCCCTTTGTGTATGTTGTTGTCTATGTATGTTCGTGGTTGGGTACAGGCTTGTGCCCCACCTACGTGATTTGTTGAAGGTGTTAATACGTTTGACATTTTCTTGACTGAAATATAAACTTTGAAAACCTCTGCCCGGCTGGGTACGTTTTCACCAATATAGTACTGATTGAGTCTATATTCATTGGCACTTATCTAGTTTCTTGCCAGGGACCATTGTTGTGTTTATATGATAAGCTCCCCGAGGTCCCTCGCTGATACCAATTGGGGTCCCCTTGTTGTTTAAAATAGATAATTTGCGCAATCGCTTGATTGCAAGGGCTTTCTTGTTCCCTTCCACTTCACCTAAGTGGGTCCTCCCCTCCCTGCCCCCCCACTCCCCTGTGGTTCACTGCTCACCGCACCTTGTTATGTCTAACGACGCCCCCCTCTATTCTTTAGAGTATATTAAAAAAATCTGCGAAGGCCCATCTCTTTTCACTGATCTAGAGGAACCCACAACGGTTGCAAGTACTAATCTCAGTGAGGATTTGGAGAAACAGAAAAAGAAATATGTCCGATTGGAACTCATGACTATTATGCTGACAGACTATTTAAGATCCAATACAATTCCGCTAGGTCTCCAGGTTAGAAATATACCAGGTGTGTTCACTGACAACCCTAAGTACATTCAAGGATTTAGCAATATAGGGACTACTTGTTCCCGACATTGGCTAGTCCTAGGGATTGAAACCGCCTCCGAGGAACTCAAAAAACTAGATGAGATAATCAAAGATCTAGAGAAGCAAATATCCGAAAAAAACACCAACACTGAAGCCAAGAAACTCCTTGAGAAAATTGATAAAACAGTACAGGAGTTCCATAGAATAGAACAAAATAAAAAAGCCAACAAAGTAAAGAAGGATATTAAATCCTTCACCTCTGAACGGGCATACCCCTACCTTCAGAAGGATTTCTACACTAATCGGAATCTCAATCAAACCCAGTTCACACCTAGACCTTGGGGCCGCTATAATAGAAGAAACACAGTTGTTGGGTTCACAGACTCATCAGCCGACTCTTCAGATAACTCAGACGGTGGGGAATGCCCGAGTGGAGGCCCACAAAGACAACAGAATCATTTTTTACCCAGAGGCCAACAAGAACCCCCCAGGAGAGGCCGTGTAAAACAACAAGCACGATGGCAGAACCCTCCGGGAGAACGACAGACCCGGAACAGATTCTACCAATGGGGAGAGAGGCAGTAAATACAGAACTTACAATTCCTCTGTTTAACCTGTCTAGCCATACACTATCTTCTCATGAAATCTCTGTCCTTAGTAAGGGCTTATCTTTTGTCCCTACTACCTACCCTAATTTTCTTGATCTACAGTCTGAACTCATGGCATTCTTTCGGAAAATTAGGCTACGCGCATATTTTGAACTCAATCCTTCTGACCCGAAACCGGTCTCTACACCCTTTAGACCACCTTCCAATTTTTCCCCCATGGCTGGGATGATTCCGAAGGAAATCCTTACCTTTGAGAAGGTGATTCTCAAAGAAACTACCGAATTGGCCAAATCTCACATCTTTGTCCCATATAATATCTCGGTAGATGAGAAATCAGCCATCTCTACCCTCAAGAATAACCACAATCTAATCGTTAAACCGGCTGATAAAGGCGGTGGAATTGTACTACAAGACATTGATAATTATAAAAGTGAGTTATTCCGTCAAGTTTCCAATACAGATCACTACTGTAGACTCTCTACAAATCCCACCAAAGAAATCCAAACACAAATCAGAACCATTACAAATGAGGCTTTGGATAATGGATACCTAAGTAAACACGAATATGACTTTTTAAACACTCCTAATCCCAGAACACCAGTAATTTACACTTTACCCAAAGTGCATAAAAACCTCAACCATCCCCCAGGACGCCCCATTGTATCGGGCTGCGGCTCTGTCTTGGAACCTTTGGGCCATTATGTAAATTTCTTTCTGAAGGACTTTGTCCCGACAACCCGTTGTTATATTAAAGACAGCACCCACATGATCAACCTTGTCGAAAATTCCCCATTTAACCACAATACTGAGACCCTTTGCACCCTTGATGTTGAATCACTATATACAAACATTCCTCAGAGAGAATCATTGTTTGTAATGGAAACCATCCTTAATCAGAGAACTCGTCCTCATAGAGTCCCTACACTTTTCATAATTCAGCTCCTTGAAATCTGCCTGACACAAAAATTTTTTGTATATGATAATCAGTACTTCCAGCAGATCCGTGGAACCTCCATGGGAGCAATTTTTGCTCCCACGTTGGCTATTCTCTACATGGACTGGTTGGAGTGTCATACGATTCTGGTGGACAGTAACCCATTCCGTCAAGGTATCCGTACGTGGAGACGCTATATAGACGATATCTTTATGATATGGGATAATGACACCGATGCCTTCCAAACCCTATTACATTGGCTTAACAACAACTGCAGTGGGCTTACATTCACATTGACTCACAGTAAGACCTCTATCCCTTTTTTGGACCTGACTATCCAACACGAGAATGGCCTACTCTACACCTCGTTATATCATAAGCCCACTGAGAAAAACACGCTCTTAAGCTACGATAGCTGCCATCCTAGGGCCCTAAAAGATAGTCTACCTTACTCACAATTTCTCAGGCTGCGCAGGAATAATTTCCATAAAGAGGATTATTTCCATGAAGCAGGTCTCTTAGCCACCAAATTGAGACAAAGAGGTTATCCGCGCCGCCTCATAAAAAACTCCATGAAGCGAGCTTGGTATTGCCCACGTGAGACTCTTTTGACAACTAAACCCAAACCTACTACTAATAAATTGGTGTGTGTCACAACATTTTCCAGTGTGTCGAATAAAATTACAAAAACCATCAAACATAATTGGCACATTTTGAATTCAGGTCAATTAAACTGGGAACGCCCACTGTTTGCTTTCAGAAAGAATAAAAACATTAAAGATCATTTAGTGAGGGCAGCTTTACCCTCCCCTGCCCCACTAAAAAGAACTATCAATGACCATTGGACCACTACACCGCTTAGGGGCCATGCGAAATGTGGAACATGTGTGGTATGCGAGTATACTATTGAGAGTAAAGAATTTGTGTATAAGGAATGCAAAAATGTTCTGAAAACTTTTACAAACTGTAATAGTTGCAACGTTGTGTATGCGATCCTTTGTCCATGTGACCTCCTTTATGTTGGCCAAACCAAGCAAAAAGTTAAATTACGGATTTCCCAGCACAGGAGCAGAATACGGTGTAAGACCCCCAATGCTCCCTTGGTTGAACATTTCATCTCCAAAGAGCACACGGAAAATGATATCCGGTGGACCATTATAAACCAAGTGACATTGCCACCAAGAGGAGGTGATCTGAGTCTCCTTCTCAATAAAGAGGAATTGAAATGGATAATACGGACTGATAGCCTGAACTCGGGCCTAAACCAACAAGAGGACTGGACAACACTAATCTGATTATGGACTTTATTTTTTGAATATTTAAGTGAATGAACTGGAATTAACAACTTATAAGACCTAATTGAATGAACTGAACACAGTCTGGCCTTCGCCGTAATACTGATGCAAAAATCAATGTACTCTAATGTAATTAATGTGTATGTAAATCTCACAGTCACTACCTTCACTAATGTCACTGCGCCACTTTTCTTTATGATGTTTTTACCCCCTTTTAATCTCACTTCCTTCGCCCAAGATGGCTGCTGTCATGGTCCTTCATTTATGTCCATGGGACCTTCTTAACTAATCTAAATTCCCTCACCCATAATGGCCGCCAGCATGGTCCTTCGTCTATGCCTATGGCCCTTTTCCAACCAATGGCTGAGCGCGATAAAAGTAATCCGCCCACATGACTTCACGAACCAGGAAGTCAAGCATTGCCGACTGATCCGGTAAGCCCCGGATAATCTCCTTGCTATTTGGCGCGTAACCCTGCCCAAATGCCCCTTACTGACTATCCCCCCAATTCTATCTGTAGGCTCCCCCCCTGGTTCCAGGACCCCAGCGCGATCCGGCGCTCCCGGCAATTTCCGGCGCACAAGGTAAGCCCCACTCGGTATTTACCGAATGATGCCTTTGTCCAACTATTTCAGATTCCTTTGGTTAAGTAACGTTTTGTATACAGGTACAAGCGGAACGATCCTCCTCCGCCCCTGGACCCTTGAAACGTGTAATTAACCCCTGGTAAGCCTACCCCCTTTGCACTAACGCCCAAATTAATGAATTAGTTGTTCTCCGCCCTAACCTTGCACAACGCTTTCTCTCCCAGAAGAATCCCACACCCCGGATTCTCACTTTCCGGATATAACGAACCTCCAGCGCGCTCCTATTTGAGCATGCCCAGTATTATTCTGGTGAGCCCCCTTACTCCTTTATTGCGCCGCGATTTTCACCGGACCACGTTAACTCCTGTAAAATCTGGATAATTATGTATCTCTCACTGCGACTCATAGCGCCGTTTTTTTCAGTTTTTTTCACTTGTTAACGTAGAAGCACTGCCGATCTATCGAATTTGCCGATAATTCAACCCACTGCAATTTCATCCATCAGAGCATGGTGCACCCTGAATATAATATAGCAGCCACCTCCACCCTGACAATATTTTTCACTCAAAATTGCCCAGTATCACCGCGTCGTTTCTCACCTGAATTTAAAAATCACTCACAGCTAAACAGTATGACCACACTCTGTCACATGCCTGTTGACACTGGAACTAAGTCACACGCTATCTCCACCAGGATATTAGCGTTTTGGGTCTATAAGTCACGGCACAATGTCACCCACATTAAGCATGTGATTTAAATGTAATGGACCTGTTTTTTCATCTTATTTCCCCTTTAGGCTAAAGAGGCTAAAACTAAAAAAGGCAACCATTGCTTTGTCCTGATGATGGACCCCATTATTTAGCAAGGGGGTCCGAAACGTCGTCGACCCACTGTGTACCATATACGTTTGGAACTCTCAATGTATAATTATGTAATGGTACCTACAAGTAATTCTCTGTTCAAAATTGGAATTTTACAGAGACTGTTGGTTTTGCCTTGCAAGCCCTTTGTGTATGTTGTTGTCTATGTATGTTCGTGGTTGGGTACAGGCTTGTGCCCCACCTACGTGATTTGTTGAAGGTGTTAATACGTTTGACATTTTCTTGACTGAAATATAAACTTTGAAAACCTCTGCCCGGCTGGGTACGTTTTCACCAATATAGTACTGATTGAGTCTATATTCATTGGCACTTATCTAGTTTCTTGCCAGGGACCATTGTTGTGTTTATATTATTACTAATCTGGCTTTCTTCAGGACAGTAAAATATGTGTAGTTAAAATAGGGGTTGTGTAGTGTAGTCTATGTGTCTACACGCCCTAAAGTGTATATAACGCCCTAAAGTGTAGCCCGGGGCTAGGGGCTTAGTCTCAGGTTGGTTACCCCTGTACTTATAAGTGTTATTCGTATGCATAATATTACATATTCGGCTGCCGCACTTCACCATGTACATACATCTTTGCTCGGTGATTCTGTGTGCTACAAGGGTCAGTTCCTGGAAGGGCCCTTTTCCTGTAAAAATTGTCATTTTCAGAGCATGGATGCTCCGCCTCGGATGGAGTTATCTGCTGTGCCTGTCCCCCCGGTTCTTACTAATATAGGTTCCCGCAATAAATGTCTGCTGTGTAATGTCAGATCACTGCCTAAACATCACATGCAGATCTGGGATCTCATCTCAGAGGCAGAACCTGACTTATGTTTCTTCACCGAAACTTGGCTAAAGCCCCACACTGCACCTACTATTACTTTGGGAATACCGGAGGGATATAAAATTATCTGCCAGGATAGACCCATAAAAAAGGGAGGTGGCTTAGCCATTGTGCACAAGGATAGCATTATGGTCTCCATTCTCGAGCAATATTGCTCTGCAAAGATTGAGATGTTGGTTTTTAAAATCTGTACCTCGCCAAAATGTTTTGTGAATGGTGCTCTGATCTATCGGCCTCCCGGACCCATGAACAATTTTTCCAATATGTTATTGGAATTATTGGCCCCCCATGTTAATGGAGATAAAGACTTCTTACTATTGGGTGATTTTAATATACATGCAGAGTTAAAGGAGGAAAAAGAAACCCAGGATTTTTTAAATGATCTTTTTTCATTGGGATTCCTGCTCCGCAATACAGGACCTACCCATAGGGCCGGACATACTCTGGACCTCATCTTGTCCAGGTTTCCTGGAATTGAGTGCTCTGCCCCTATCGTAAATGTATGGACTGACCATTTTACGATAGAATTCTCTATTCCTGAGATAGGACCTATTCCTAAAAGATCCACTCAGATTCCTATGAAACGGAGACAATGGCACAAGATAACTAACGAATCTTTGAGGGATGCCTTCTCTATTCAAGATCATGTCACAACGAACGATATCGATGTGGCGCTGGAAAATTATGAAAAGGCAGTAACCATTGCCATTGAGCATATAGCTCCAATGAAAACCTTTAAGACCCGCCCGACGAAAAATCAGGAGGTGTGGTTCTCAGAGGACTTAAGGTCCATGAAACGGAGGACTAGGAAACTAGAGAAAATCTGCCGTACATCCCATTTGGAGTCAGATAAAGGGGAGTATCAGACGGCGCTAAAATCATATCATAAAGCTATTCGAACAGCCCGTAAACAACATATCACCTCACAATTAGAGGCGGTAGGAAATGCGCCGAGGACACTCTACCAGATACTGAACTCCTTCCTGAAGCCGGCAGCATGTGAGAGTGTTGACACTTCATCTCAACAACTTTGTGACGATACTGCCTGCTTCCTCACGAACAAGATTGAAACCATCTATGAAAAGATTCATGTCTCCATAGCATCCATTGGACATGTTATCTTTCCCACTGTGGTCCCAGCGAGTAAAAAGGTCCTCGCCCCCACCTTCACTAATTTTCCTAACATCACTGTGGCTGAAGTGGAGGGACTCATTACAACTATAAAAAGTGGGAGTCCCATGGATCAGCTTCCACCGAGAGTGATGATCTCAGTGAGGAGCATATTGGCACCAGAAATCCAAAGTTTGGTCAACCTCTCTTTGGATACAGGCTGTGTCCCTTTAGAGTGGAAGAGAGCCCAAGTGCGACCCATCCGCAAGAATACCGCCACTGCGTGGGCTGACATGACCAATTTGAGACCCATTTCCCTCTTACCATTCTTGGGAAAGCTCATAGAAAAGCATGTCAACAAGCACTTGTCTAATCACCTGGAACACACTGGTGCACTAGATCCATCTCAGTCGGGCTTTAGACCAAAATACAGCACGGAAACAGCATTGCTGTCAATTACCGATGATCTACGCATGCTCCAGGACAAAGGAACATCAGCTGTCCTGGTGCTGCTGGATCTATCGGCAGCTTTTGATACCATCTCACATGAAATTTTGGTCGAGCGCCTGACTGAGACTGGACTAGGGGGCATGGCACTGGCTTGGCTAAAGAGCTTTCTTCTGGATCGAACCCAATGTGTCACCATGGGAGACTTTCGATCCAAGGAGACCAGGATTACTAAGGGGGTGCCACAGGGCTCTTGTTTGAGCCCTACATTATTCAACATCTATGTGGCCCCCCTGGCGAATATCCTGAGAGCCTTTGGTTTTTGCCCAGTGTCATATGCTGACGATACTCAGCTGCTCTTTCCCTTTGACCATCTAACTCCAAAGGTATTACATTCTTTCTCTGAGGGGATGAGAGCAGTTTCCCAATGGATGTCTTTGAACAAGTTGCAGTGCAACGTTTCAAAGACAGAGGTTATGCTCTTTGGTGAGGCTAAAATCTGCTGGGCTCCTGACTGGTGGCCTCTAGACCTAGGCCCAGTCCCTGAGCCTAAGCAGATAGTCAAGAACCTAGGGGTCCGTCTGGAACAAGAACTCAGCCTGAAGCAGCATGTTACCAACATTGTGGGGTCCTGTTTTCGAACTATAGGACTACTGCGCAGAGTTTTTCCACTGCTTCCAGACACTATTAGAAAGACCCTGGTCCAGGCGCTGGTTATCAGTCGTCTCGACTATTGTAATGGCCTCTTGCTGTCAGCTAATGAGGAGGATCTGGACAGGTTGCAGGTTGTGCAGAACACTGCAGCTAGCCTGGTGGTAAATGCTCCTCCCAGAACACCATCAAAACCACTTCTTGCCAGGCTTCATTGGCTCTCCATCCGTCAGAGAGTCACCTTTAAGATCTGTTGTACGGTACATAAAGGTCTTCATGGTTTGGGTCCCTCTTATCTCGCAGACAAGTTTGTGCCGTATGTCCCTTCCCGTGCTCTACGGTCCAGTGATCAATTGCTTCTTATGATTCCTAGGATCAAGCGGGCAAGGCAAGGGGGTAAGGCTCTGTCGGTAAGGGGACCGAAGATTTGGAATGGCCTCCCCCTCCAGCTTAGGCAGCTTGAAAATCATCTGGCCTTCAGGAAAAAGCTGAAGGCGTTTCTGTTCCAGGTCTAACTATACAGTCTCAGAATTGGATTGCAGTTATGTAACTTGTTCTCCTGTAGGTTCGGCAGTCATAAAGCGCGGAGATACTGCCCTGGGAGTCTATTCTAGCGCTCTACAAACACGCAAAATAAAATAAAAATAAAAATAACTGTGAGAGGGGGGATTCCCTTCTCAAGATCACCTGTACATTTAACATGAAAAGACAGGGACAAAACAAACATGGGAGAAAAAGAGTCACTAGGAAGTATTGATCATCTGTTATGACAGCCGGCTAAATAGCGGTTGAGTGCAGGCTATGAGCGGCTCAAGTGTAATGATACTGGTGGTACCATTATTGTGAGATCACACTAGAACTTCGAGAGTGAAGTGATTAAAACAGCGGTATAATATACTGCAGTAGTGAAATGGTGAAGAGTTTAAGGCGCAAGGACCATGTCTTACGCTATTTTTGGCTTGCTTTTGCTCCAAGGTTATTGAAGGGGCAAGGGGTGGCCCTATTTGGGAGACAAAGGTAGGACCACTAGGGTTAGGAGACCTGTAGGAGAAAGTTAGGTAGCGCTTACCTATTGTAGAGATGGTCAGCATACTCACAGGATTTCTGGCCAGCACCGGCGTGGGACCTGTTGTGCCTCCTTCGCAGAACCGGTAGTGAATGGCTGCTGTTGCCGGTTTTTATACTGGTGGCAATTGCGTAAGTGAGGGCACCTGGAGAAGAGAGTAATGGTGGAAAGACTCGCATTTGCGGGTCGTTATCGCGCTCAGGTGTGTGCCCTTCGTATCGCGCTAGTGCGCGATATAGTGTATATCTCTAGCGCATGCGCAGTAGTAAGGAGCGGTCAGGCGCATGCGCGGCCGAACTGTTGTTCGCGCACGCGCAGTAGCGCTAGCCCTAGCATCTGACACATGCGCGCATGAGCAGTAGTGCCAGCTCGCGCTTGAGAAGCCTCTCTAATGCCTCGGATCCGGTAATGGATTCATAACGAGGTCGATTTCGGGCGTGGTTTTGGGCGCATGGGGCACATGGTTGTTCTCTGGTGCTGGGTTAAGAGAAGCCCGCTAGCCCCTAGTTGTACCCTGCTGGGGCTGAGGGGTGTGCAATGAAGCATTGATCATAGGGGTACTGTGGGGTGCATAATGAGTCATTGATCATAGGGGCAATGTGAGTTATTAATGAGACAGGGGTGCTCATCTGTCCTAGGTTCAGGTTCAGTTGGCTCACAGGACCGGGCAGTATAATGGTCATCAAGGGGTCAGGGAATTCCAGGGGATGGCATCATTCAGCCCATCTATAGCTGTAGACAGGCGGTATATCCATCTTTGTTCTTTGTTTAGTAATTTTTTGTCATTGTTGATCGGGCTGACAGGTATTTGCTCAATGACTGTCCAGGTAAAGTCATTGGGGTGTGGCAGTGGGTGATAAAGTGATTTGTCAATTTGCTTATGTTTTTCTTACAGCGCATCGTGCTGCGATGCTCCGTTATTCTTGTCCTTACTTTGCGTGTGGTCATGCCCACATATCTGAGGCCACATGTGCAGGTTAGTAAATAAATCACATTCTGTGAATTGCAATTAGTGTGGCTCCTTTGGGACCAGATTTTGTTCGGTTCCAGGTTCAGGGTTTTGGTGTGGGATGTCAGGTGGCAGACACTACAGTCGTTGCAGGGGTAGTGTCCGGTTACCTTGGGCATTCCCCATGCGTTGAGGATGGTGTTCCCGGATTTTGGTGGTGGTTTTGGTCTGGTACTGACGAGTTGGTCTCGAAGGTTATGGCATCTTTTGTAGGCAAACCTGGGTCGTTCCCAATTCCTTTGCCCTGAATTGATAATTCTCCAGTGTTTCTTTATTATTTTTGCCACTTCATTGGAGGCAGTGTTGTAAGTGGTCACACATGTTGTGGGTTGTGTATCACTCTCTTTGGTGACGTCTTCAAGTAATGCGTCACGATTCTGGTTTCTGGCCCTCTTCTGGGTTTTCTTGATGATCGCCTTTGGGTAACCGCGGTTTTCTAGTTTGGTGGCTGGGTCCGCTGATTGTGATTTGTAGTCATTTACATTCGAGCAGTTCCTTCTAATGCGGAGGAACTGGCCAAAGGGTAAGTTTTCTTTAAGAGGCCGGGGGTGGAAGCTGGTGTAGTGCAGCAATGAGTTTCTCGCTGTGGGTTTATAGTAGGTTGTGGTTGCTAAGGTTCCGCCTTTAGCTGTTATTTCCAGGTCTAGGAAAGGGAGTTGCTGGTTGCTGGCTGTGCAGGTGAACTTGAGGTATGGGTCTTTGCTATTAAGCCACTTCAGGAAGTTGTCCAGTTCAGGTCGTGAGCCTTCCCAGATGACTAGTATATCATCGATATATCGATGCCATTTCAGTATATGGTGTCTGAATGGGTTGGCTTCCACATTGATGTTGGTACTTTCGAAGTGGTGGACATATAGTCCAGCTACACTCGGCGCGAAAACACTGCCCATTGAGGTTCCATTGGTTTGTAGGTAGAAGGTGCCCTCGTACTCGAAATAGTTTTCTTTGAGGGCGAGGGCTGCGCAATCCATGACGAAACTCCTTGGTGTCTGGTATGGCCAGGGGGATTCTTCCAGGATGTCATGTAGTACCTGTAAGGTGGCATCTTGTGGAAGGCTGGTATATAGGCTTTCCACATCCAGTCCTACCAGTAGTTGTGTCTCAGGGTCAAAGGTGATGTTGGTGATTACTTGTAACAGGTGTTTAGTGTCCCTGATATAGGTGGGGGGTTTTTGTACCAGGGGGTTTAAAAAGAAGTCACAGTATCTAGAGAGTGGCTCTAGTACGGAGTTGATGCCAGATACAATTGGTCTACCCGGGGGTGGGATTACCCCTTTGTGTACCTTTGGTACTGTGTAGAAGTATGGTGTTCTGGTGTGCTCCGGGCAGAGGTATTCGGCCTCCTGTTTGGAGATGTGCTCATCATCTGCTGCCCTTTTGACAAGGTTGTGTACCGTGGTGCGTAGTTGTTCTGTGGGGTCCTGCTCAAGTCTACGGTAATTCCGGCTGTCGCTGAGTAGTCTCCGACATTCCGCATCGTAGTCCGTTTTATCCAGTAGCACGATGCCACCCCCTTTGTCTGCTGGTTTGATTACTAGAGTGGGGTTGTTTTGCAGGCGTTGTATAGTTTGTCTGTCCTCCCATGACATGTTATTGTAGTGGTTAGTTGGATTGAGTTTCTCAATGTCATGATAAACCGCCTGTTCAAAGGTTGTTATTTCTGCAGGGACGGTGGAGGGTGGGGGGACAAAGGTGGATTTGGCTCTGAGTCCTGTGGTGTTAGTGTTCTCATCAGTTTGGGGAGAGTCTTGGTTTGATTTTTCAAAAAAGGACTTTAATTTCAGTTTTCTAAAGAATTGGGCTAGTTCCGCATGTAGTTTAAACTTGTCCAGTCTTGTGGTTGGTACAAAAGACAGACCTCTCTCCAGGACTGACTTCTCTGTGTTGGATAGTGGGGTACTGGACAAGTTGAACACTAATGATGGTTGGGTAGTAGGATTGGCTACTTGCTTGTTCCTGGAGTTGCCTCTCTCGTCTTCTGACGTGTGTTGGAACTCACCGGGTTTTCGTCTTCCGCCCAGTGTACCTGTGCGTTGTTGTGCTGGGTTGTTCTTCTGCGGCCCGGGGTCTCTGGCCCCGTCCTAAAAAAGGAAAGCTGTTGCCCTGGTTGCCCGCAAAGAACGGCATTGGTCCTTGAGGGTATATGTTGGGGAAACCAAAGTAGGGGTTTTGCATGTGGCCTAGATTTGGTGGGAAAACAAAGAATTGGTTTGGCTGTCCTCTTTGCCAGTGGTTGGGCCATCGTTGTCCTCTTCGTCCTCTGCCTCCCCGTTTTTGTGATCCGCTGCTGGAGTCACTAGAGACGGAACTATCATCCCCTGAGGAGTTGGGTGTGTTGGTCTCCTTGGCAGGCGGGGTGTAGTTCTCCTCAGAGTATGGGTATACTTTAGCATAGGAGAACTTTTTGAGGTCTTTCTCAAATTTTTTGAATTTTGCCTGGGTCAGGTAGTCCTTATACTCGTTTATCTCCCTGTTCTGGTCATCAAGTTTCTTCTTGAATGATGTAATCGTGGCTTTGAAGTGTCTTTCTGTTTCCTCAATTTCAATGGATAGTGTGTCTGACAAACGTTTGGCTGTTTTTAGAATGAGAATCATCCAGTCCCTGGTACAGTGCCATGCGATCTGGGCCCAGTCCTTCCTGAACGTGGGGTCATCAAGGAAAATCCTAGGTGCGTTTGATACTAGTAGCCCCCTTGGGGCTGAGTTAGTTCTAAGGTATTGGGCCAGTATTGTTCCATGGAGGATGGTGCGTATCCTGTTGCGCTTTTTTTCTGTTAAGGTCTCCCAATCCGTGGTCTGTGTGATTGTATTGGAGATATTAAAATCAGTTTGGAATGACGGGTCAGACAGGATGTCTGTCAAGTCACTCTCAGAGAAGGTCAATCCATGGTTTTCGGCCATGGTCGTGTATTCTCTCACAGCTTGCGCTGCCAATAAGTGCGAGAATCAAGAGGGAGAGAGAGGACCAGATAGCTAGTCCACATCCCCGGTTTATATGTCAGTAAATCAAAAAGAGACTAGCTAGGGATGGGGTTAGTATGACATTAATATTGTTATTGTCATAGCGACTCAGTATTGTTTTGCCAATTAGTGGTGGCACCTGTTAGGTGTCTTTAGAAAGCCCTCACCCACCAACCTAGTTGGTGGCATGCTTCATCACCGGGCCCACCCAGTGACACCTAGCGTGTCCCGGGTGTGCTTCGACGCCTGATTACAGCGGAGCAGGTATGTCACTGTGTGTGCGGCGAAGGGTGTTTTAGTAGGTGAGGTTAAAACGGCTTGGCGGAGGTCCCAGGGGTGAGGATACTTTATTAAATGGGCCTCCGTCAGCGGTTAAAAATAAGGCTGTGGGACGTTAGAGGCGGGTTACGACCTCCTACGTCCTTAGAGTGTCAACATGTTTCAGGCAGTGCCTTATTACTAATCTGGCTTTCTTCAGGACAGTAAAATATGTGTAGTTAAAATAGGGGTTGTGTAGTGTAGTCTATGTGTCTACACGCCCTAAAGTGTATATAACTGTGAGAGGGGGGATTCCCTTCTCAAGATCACCTGTACATTTAACATGAAAAGACAGGGACAAAACAAACATGGGAGAAAAAGAGTCACTAGGAAGTATTGATCGTCTGTTATGACAGCCGGCTAAATAGCGGTTGAGTGCAGGCTATGAGCGGCTCAAGTGTAATGATACTGGTGGTACCATTATTGTGAGATCGCACTAGAACTTCGAGAGTGAAGTGATTAAAACAGCGGTATAATATACTGCAGTAGTGAAATGGTGAAGAGTTTAAGGCGCAAGGACCATGTCTTACGCTATTTTTGGCTTGCTTTTGCTCCAAGGTTATTGAAGTGGCAAGGGGTGGCCCTATTTGGGAGACAAAGGTAGGACCACTAGGGTTAGGAGACCTGTAGGAGAAAGTTAGGTAGCGCTTACCTATTGTAGAGATGGTCAGCACACTCACAGGATTTCTGGCCAGCACCGGCGTGGGACCTGTTGTGCCTCCTTCGCAGAACCGGTAGTGAATGGCTGCTGTTGCCGGTTTTTATACTGGTGGCAATTGCGTAAGTGAGGGCACCTGGAGAAGAGAGTAATGGTGGAAAGACTCGCATTTGCGGGTCGTTATCGCGCTCAGGTGTGTGCCCTTCGTATCGCGCTAGTGCGCGATATAGTGTATATCTCTAGCGCATGCGCAGTAGTAAGGAGCGGTCAGGCGCATGCGCGGCCGAACTGTTGTTCGCGCACGCGCAGTAGCGCTAGCCCTAGCATCTGACACATGCGCGCATGAGCAGTAGTGCCAGCTCGCGCTTGAGAAGCCTCTCTAATGCCTCGGATCCGGTAATGGATTCATAACGAGGTCGATTTCGGGGCGTGGTTTTGGGCGCATGGGGCACATGGTTGTTCTCTGGTGCTGGGTTAAGAGAAGCCCGCTAGCCCCTAGTTGTACCCTGCTGGGGCTGAGGGGTGTGCAATGAAGCATTGATCATAGGGGCACTGTGGGGTGCATAATGAGTCATTGATCATAGGGGCAATGTGAGTTATTAATGAGACAGGGGTGCTCATCTGTCCTAGGTTCAGGTTCAGTGGGCTCACAGGACCGGGCAGTATAATGGTCATCAAGGGGTCAGGGAATTCCAGGGGATGGCATCATTCAGCCCATCTATAGCTGTAGACAGGCGGTATATCCATCTTTGTTCTTTGTTTAGTAATTTTTTGTCATTGTTGATCGGGCTGACAGGTATTTGCTCAATGACTGTCCAGGTAAAGTCATTGGGGGTGTGGCAGTGGGTGATAAAGTGATTTGTCAATTTGCTTATGTTTTTCTTACAGCGCATCGTGCTGCGATGCTCCGTTATTCTTGTCCTCACTTTGCGTGTGGTCATGCACACATATCTGAGGCCACATGTGCAGGTTAGTAAATAATGCGAGTTCGCAAATCCGCAAAATTCGCGAACGCGAGATTCGCAAAATTCGCCCATGCTTAGTTATTGTTCATATGTAGAAGCATTACCCGAAATACAAAAGTATTCCATGAAAAATAATGAATTTGGCCTCAGAAATGGGAATTGACATAGGCAAATCAAAAGTATAACAGAAACCCTACAGAGCTGTATTTTCTGACAAAGATTTAGAAAACATGAATGTGTCAGGACGAAAACTGCAAATAAAAGAATTATTGTCATTGTTACAAAAATGGGGAGACTTAGACAGATAGGAAGCAAGATGGACAAAGAAAAAGGAGGAAGCAAAGGCAAATTGAACTGCATCTGAGTATCTAATGAAAGAAACAGAAAAGGTTGAAAGGTTGGATCCAATGAGAGAAGTGCTAGGAGGAGGTTATGTACATGTCCCATGGTCCAGACAGGATATTTTATCATTCACAAATGACTTTCCAAAACTCAGAGAAAAACCCGCAGAATGGTACCTGCAAGTCGAAAGGTTTGTGAACGTTTCAAAAGTACTGTTAAAGGATTTAGATGGTTTGTTTGATATAGTTGTCCCAGCAGATTTATGGACAGAATGTAAAATTACAGTAGCTTGGCCAAATGATGAATACCCTAGAGATCCAACGACAGGAACTCCGTCAGATGATGTAATGAAAAAGTATAATCAGGTAATAACCTACTTAAAGGGAAAGGTACCCCCAAAAGAGACAGATTGGACAAAAATAGACAGAACAACCCAAGACAAGGATGAATCGGTACATGCATATTATGAACGTCTTCGGCAGGTATTCAAGCAGCATAGTGGGTTGGAAAATATTGATAATAAGGACATGACACATGTTATATATCGTTTTGTGTCCGGACTAAAACCAGAAATATCTCAAATGATTAAAGAGCATAAAATATGTTGGCAGGCAAAGCCTATCAATGAAATTCTCAAGTATGCAAAATACTGTGGAGATGAAATCGATAATAGGCGAAAGAAATTAGAAGAAAAAGCAATGTGGGCTAAAGTAAAATTGGGAGAACAGCAGGAACTCCAGTTAAGTCAGCAGGCAAATAATGAAGGAAAAGGGGAAGGTCAAGGTGAAGGTGGTGGGGGCAAGCCAGAAGGGAGAATGAGCAAAGAAAAGGTTTCCCTGTCACGGGTGTGGACAATTGGTGCATTGGAAAAATGAGTGTAAATTAATACAGAATAATAATGTCCAAACTCAAAATTTAAATCCACAGACGCAGAATGAACTGTCAATGAGGCAACCGCAACAGGTAATACAAAATCAGTTACCACCTGCCCCTATGCCAGATTTTGTGAGTCAAGCCAAATACAGTGTGGATACCAGATTTCGGAAGGGAAGTGGTAAGAAAAATACGGTAACACCACAGTTTATTTCGCAGGACACATTTTTTTAAAACGAGTCATATTGACGGTGCCAGAGAAAGGGGGAAGAGGAATGTGTACTTGGCGCATCCTTACCAGTAGATCAGTCAGGTCCTTACATAGATTGCAAAGTTGAGGGAAATGGCATAACCTTTTTGATGGACACTGGTGCTACCCATTCTTCTGTGAGAACAGCAGACATCCCAAATCTACCCCTCTCGGGAGAAGTGATCCAAGTAGTGGGCATTTCTAATAAACAGATTAGGACCCCTATTACAGAACCAATGGAGGTACATATTGGCAATTTTAAGGAGATGCACACATTTGTTGTGTGCAACTCCATTCCTGTAAACTTGCTAGCAAGGGATTTATTACGCAAAATGAATTGCACAATCTTTTGCACACCAAATGGTGTTGAGATTCAGACTCCATATGAAGATGGAGTGTACAAAATTATGTTAGCTAAACAGGAGACTGAAATAAAAAATATGACCCTAAAAGATTTACCAGAAGAGCTTCAAAATACCATAAACCCTGATGTGTGGGATTTTTCAGGAAAAGAAGTAGGGTAAATGGCAAATGTTGATCCAGTAAAAGTGACAGTAAGAGAAGGTGCAGTTTACCCAAATATCCAACAGTACAAAATGAGTATGGAAATAAAGGCAGGTGTTGCAGCAGAAATTGAGCGTTTGGTTGAACAAGGCATTCTAAAAGAAATAATGAGCAGTCCATGTAATTTACCTATAATTGGCATAAAGAAACCAAGCGGAAAATATAAAGTAGTTCAAGACCTGCGTAAAATGAATAAAAGTGTTTTCCCATGTTGCCCAGTAGTACCAAATCCAGCAGTGATTCTGTATCAGATACCATGGAGTGCAGGATGGTTCACCGTAATTAATTAATGCCATGCCTTCTTCTTCATTCCATTGCATTCAGACAGTAAAAGTTTATTTTCATTTAAATTTGACAAGCATGTTTACGTTTGGAATCGTGTTCCTCAGGGGTACATTGAAAGTCCAATGATTTTTAATCTGATTTTGAAGAAATGCCTCGAATCCTTGGTGCTGCCTGGACAGTCCATTTTGGTGCAGTATATAGACGACTTACTGATTGCGTCTATGACACAAAGTGATGGCATCATTGATACAATTGCATTATTGAATCATTTGGCTGAAGGAGGACATAAAGTGTCCCCTGAAAAATTGCAATTGTGTACCACATCAGTCAAATACGTGGGACACCAAATAGAGAGAGGAGTCAGAAGAGTGACTTCAGAAACAATCAAAATAATTAGAAACATGAAATTACCTTAGACACAGAAAGAAATCAGGATGTTTCTCGGAGTTGTAGGTTACTGCAGGCAGTGGATTGTGGGATTTGCAGTTCTAGCTAAGCCATTGATTCAACTGATGAAGAAACGAGCAAGAGATCCAGTGGAATGGGATGATGAAAGCATGACAGCTTTCCTAAAATTACGCAACTGTCTATGCAAAGCTCCTGTATTAGGCATGCCAGATTATTCAAAAGAATTTGCACTATTCTGTGATGCAAGAGACAATTGTGCTCTTTCAGTTCTAACCCAGACACATGGCTTAATGCGACGTCCTGTGGCATACTTTTATGCCACACTGGACCCAGTAGCATCAGCATTACCAGGATTTTTTCTGTAGCTGCAACTTGCATGAGTCTAGAACAGAGTGAATCCATTGTAATGGGACATCCTGTAACAGTGTATGTTCCACATTCAGTTGTGATTCTGTTGACAAAAACCCATACTCAATACCTCACTCCTAGTCGCCAGACTAAGTATGAGCGAGTCATTTTAGGTGCAGAAAATGTGACAATAACTAGATGTACTGTCCTGAACCCGGAAACATTATTACCTAATTCACAATTTGAAGAGGTAAAGGAGGAAGTCGAACATGATTGTATCGACCTTACTGAATACAGTGCTAAACCACACCCAGACATACAGGAAGAACCACTAAAAGATCCAGAACATGAGCTATTTGTAGATGACTCATGTATGCGCCATGAGGAAGGAAGATTGAGTGCTGCTTATGCTGTGTGCACATTGGCTGGTATAGTCGAAGCATCCTAGTTACCAGGAGTCAAGTCTGCACAAGTAGCCAAATTGATTGCTTTAATAAAAGCTTGCAAAATTGGGAAAAATTTGAAGGTAACCATTTACACTGATAGTCAATATGGTTATGGGGTTGTGCATGACTTATTTATTTTTTTTTTATTCTTTTTATTGCAGAATAGACCAGCATGGTATGCGATTTCTCAGCCGTCCCCTGTGCGGGAAAGGCAATATGTTTTGAGAACACTTCGTCACACAGCCATTCAGCCCACACCCCGGAGGTTGGGCGGCGTTTGTAGAGAGTATGTTGAAGGCACACCAGTTCCGCCGGTAGAGAAAGTCTATATCACCGTCAACATCTGCTTTTGTGGTTTTTGGGTGTGAATCCCACTAAAACTGCAACTCCCCCACCCTCCCCCCTTCAACTTGTCAACTGTATAGCCACTTAACACACCTTGGGTCGTATTCAAGAGTCATTGTTCCTGCACATAGTCCAATCTGACCACTGCAGTTCCCACTGCGTCTCCCCCCTCTCCCCCTCCCGCATCCGCTTGTTTCAGCATTCCTGGTATCCCACAGGGTTTCATGCGCCAACATTATCTCCTCGGTGAGTAGCATAGTCAACACAGGGCTTGGCCTGTCACAGTTCACATTCCAGTCCCCCTCTCTCCTCCAACTCCTTCCCTCATTGCCCTCCCTCTAGGCCGTGATACTGCCTCCATTTGGCCCACACCCGTCGGAACTTTTTAGGACATCCCCTCGCTTTATAGGTCACGCTCTCCGCTGCCATATAGAGGTCAAGCCCCCGTCTCCACTCCTCAAGGGTCGGCACTTCTGCTGCTCCCCAATATTTTGCTATGTCTCTCTTGGCGACTACTAGCGCTAGAACTAGAAAGATGAGCTGGGGACGAGGCAGGTCCACCTCAGTGGTCAGGCCCAGTAGGGCTAGCTTTGGCTCCTGTGTGAGTTCCGCCCCCAAAATCTCCCCCAGCTCTGTGAAGATGTCTGACCAGTAGTGTTGTATGTTTGTACATTGCCATAGGGTGTGGTAGAAGTCCCCCTGTTGGCTGCCGCACCGTAGGCATGTAGCGTCTGTAATTTTCCCCATCCTGAGCAGTTTCACCCTATCAAAATATGTCCTATGTAACACGTTAAGCTGGATGAGGCGGAGCCTGGACTTGATCGCCACCTCCCTGGGGTGCATGAGGACCATCTCCCAGTCAATGTCTTCCATTTCACCCACCTCCGCCTCCCACACTCCCCTTAGTCTCCCTAGGTCGCCCAGCATATTATTCGTCAGGGTTTTATATGTGAGGGAAACTGCTTTACCCAATATGTGCTCCTGGAGTAGTCTACCCTCTAGTGGTGCATATTCAGGTATGTCCGCGAGTTGTATCTTTTGTGCCCTCCAAGCGTGTCTCAATTGCATATATTTGAATAGTTGTGAGTGGTGGAGCCCAAATTCCGTCTTGAGAGCCTGGAATTCCTTCAATTCCCCCCTGTAGATCATGTCGCCTATGTGGGACATGCCAATGTCATCCCATCGTTGGAAGCCCCGGAGCTTACCAAGTTCCGGGAGCCACCGGCAGTGCCACAACGGTGTTTGTCTGGTGACCCTTCCCTCCCAGCCCATGCGTTTGGTTGCTTGCCGCCACGCTTTAAGTGTGAGTGATGTCGCCGGTAGCAGTGACTTCCCAATCTTCCCACCATATAAATAGTATAGTTTTATTTCTGTTCGATAGCGTGTGTCGTTCAAGGATATATGTCGGGTGGTCTGCCGGGACATGGATCCAGTCGTTTATGGGCGTCAGGTGTTCCGCCCAGTAGTAGGCCTCCAAATTCGTAGGGATATGCCCCCACTGTATTGATGTCGCTGTAGAGTCTGTAGGGCTATTCGTGGCTGCTTTCCCAGCCACAGGAAGGTGCGAAGATCTGCATGTATCTTCCGTATCGTATCCGGTGGGAGTGGGTAATATTCATTCTGGAGTGCATAGAGGAACTTAGGCAGGGTGATCATTTTGTACATCGCTGCCCGGCCCAGGAGCGTGAGCGGCAGCCGTTTCCATCTGTCCATGTCACCCACTGCGTCTCCCACGATTCTGTCAACATTTTTGGAGAAGGAGAGTTTCTCGTCGTGGGTGATGTATATCCCCAAGTACAGAAAGCCCATGGAGGTCGTGACCAGGCGTTCTGGGACGTTTCCCCATTGCTCTCTCCCTTCTGGGTCGTATAGCACCGACTTGTGCCAATTGATGGTGTGGCCAGCTCGCTCACCAAATCTGCCCAATTCCCGGAACAATTCCGGCACAGTTGTGTCGGGGTTGGTGATGTATAGGAGCACATCGTCAGCGTAGAGTGATATCTTTTCCTGTATCGCCCCCGGGGTGTCTAGTGAGAAGCCGTGGATGTTGGGGTTCCGTCTGATGTTGATGGCCAGGATTTCAATAGTCAGCGTGGACAGTAGTGGGGATAGCGGGCATCCCTGTCGGGTGCCCCGTTCGACCTTAAATTCGCGGGATAGTTTACCGTTCACTCTCACTCAAGCTCTCTGGGCCTGGTATAGGAGCCGTATCCAACCGCAGAACGCCGGACGGGTTGTGCATGACTTTGGCCAGCTTTGGATGCATAGGGAGTTCATGACTTCTTCAGGAACCCCTATTAAAAATTTACATTTTGTAAGAGAAGTACTTGAAGCAATCCAATTACCAAAAGAAGTGGCCGTGGTCAAGTGTGCTGCTCACCAATCTGGAAATGACAAAGTGACAGCTGGTAACCGTTATGTTGACCAGGTGGCCCAACATTGTGCCAAGTACAAAATGGCAGTAAACAAGAAAGTTGATGGATGTGGAATCAGCTACCAACTTATGCTGTTAGGGGGCGTAGGAACATGGGAGGAAGTGAAAGGTCTACAAAATGAAGCAGAACCCAAAGAAAAGGAAGAATGGGGGAAAATAGGTTGTCAGAGAAAAGCTGAAGATGGTGTGATAATCTACCTAGATGGAAGACCAGTGCTACCAGACAGTATGCTTGCACCAATGGCTAGGACGTATCATGGGGACACACACATAGGCAGAGAAGCAATGATAAGATTGTTTAGACGGGATTGGTTCAACACGAGGTCAGGAGCATAGCAGAGAGTCTTTACTAGAGATGCTTAATTTGTCAGCAAATAAACCCTGGTAGGAAAACTGTAGTTTGCCAAGGGAAAATTGGAAAGGTGGAAGGTCCATTCATAAGACTCCAAATCGATTTCATTCAGTTACCTGCTTGTCGAGGATTAAAATATGTCCTTGTCATTGTTTGCCTATTTTCTAAATGGGTAGAGGCTTACCCAGCCAGGAGAAATGACAGCTTAACTGCAGCCAATGTTGAGAGAGCTCATTCCTAGGTTTGGTTTTCCAGTAACGATTGAATCAGACCGAGGGTCTCATTTTAATAATGAAATAATTTGTAATTTGTGAAGCATTCAAAATTGAGCAAAAGCTGCACTGTGCATACCTCCCAGAGGCTTCTGGAGTGGTAGAACAACTTAATGGCACAATAAATTCGAGTTTGGGAAAAATGTGTGAATCCACCTCATTGGAGTAGCCTGATGCTTTACCTCTTGTTCTGATGGGACTCAGAAGCATACCAGATAAAAATAAAGGCTTGAGTCCCCATGAGATACTCATGGGAAGGGCAATGAGGCAAACATGTGTACCAGGACACAAGCTGTTGAATATATCTGATGATTTGCTATTGGAATATTGCAAAGAGTTGACTGACCAAGTGCGTTCTATCTCTCACCAGGTTGGGGAAGATGCTGTGGCCAGACAGTCAACTCAAGCACATGACTTGAATCCAGGTGATTGGGTAGTGATAAAAGATCAGACCCGAGAATCCTGCCTGGCACCAAGGTGGGGAAAACCACATCAAGTAATACTGGTTACCACCACAGCTGTGAAATGTAAAGGAATACCAAGCTGGATTCATGCCACCCACACTAAAAGAGTGACTGAACCTGAAGGAGCAGAGGCTGAAGGTCGCACAGCTGAAGTGACAAAAGAACAAGAAGCCAAATGTATTTAGATAGTCAGAGTGATAGTGAGGATGAGACAGGAATAGAAGAACACACTCAGATCACAGAAACAAAAGCAATTATAAAATCTGAGGAGGACCAGATAAGGAAAGAGCAATATACTTAGACAAAAGAAAACAGAAACAACACTCCTAAGTCTGAGAAGGGACAGATAGGCACTAGAGAACACGTTCAGGCAGAAGACAATCAAGAAACTATAAGCCCTGAGCAGAACCAGACAGGTATAGACAAGCATTTGCAATGCAATAGGTCTCGGGTTAATTAAGTTTGAGCTATTGGCATTGCTAAATATTGCAACACCAACTGCAACAAAAGCTATTGGTGTTGCATTATTTAGCAATGCCAATAGCTCAAACTTTAATAATGCGACACCTATTGCATTGCAAATGCTTGTTTTCCTGGTTGTTGGTACCTGTCCGTCTATGCGCAGAACACAGTTCTCAAGAAGTGTATAGTGCCCCACGCTGGTATACCTCAACACACTACGAAGGCCAGTCCAATGCTGGTGTGGGGGGGATGGAAGGAGGGTGGGGGATCGGGGGCGGTGAAAAGTTAACGCCGTTCCAGATGAGGGGGCTGTGGCTGTGTGTGATGTGGTCGAGCTGTGGCTGTGTGATGGGGTCGGGCACGTTAGGGGTGGATGTATGTATGTATGTGGTGCGTGCGTGCGTTCATTCAGCGGGGATCAGTGCGGGCTGCATGGCATAGATGAATGTATAGGGAGGGCATGCATAGGTGGGGACTTTCGAAATGGATGAGGGACATCCCGGGGCTGGCGGGAAGGGTTGGCTTTCTTGTGTTCGGCCTTTTCATGCCTGGTCTGAGCTAATATGTTTCCGTCCTGTAAAGAGCGCTCACGCAGCGGGGATGCACCCCTGAAAGAAGCGAGCCAACTAATTTGTTGGGACGGGGACGAGACAGAGGGGGACCATCATGACCAAGTGATGTGGCACTCATCCGCAAGGCAAGTTCTCCCTAGAAAATGTATTTGTGGCAACAGGGTCATCAATAAAACCGCACTGAATGAGTAAACTCAGGACACAGTGTGCTATGGAGGTTGGAGCCGTTAAAGAATCAGATACAGATACAGGTGACTAAGGAGGGCGGAGAGGGACCACAGCGCCGATATAACCAGTTCCACAAGGGCAGCACCCAAAGAACCAATTAGTGCTGTGGGGAGCGGCATGAAATGTAACAAGGCTGAGTTCCAATTCGCTTTCAAAACCCCCTAAGAATCCAACTTGAAACAGTTCAAAGAACATCTTCTGGAGAAAAGTTTTAAGGGAAACATCACTTACAACGCAACTTTTACAACGACATACCATTACAACGCAACTTTTACATCGCAAAAACTTTTACAACGCATGTATTTACAACGCATGTTTTTACAACGCAGGTACCTTTACAACACATACCATTACAACGTAAGTATTGGTAAGTATATAATTATATTTTAAATGTTATATGTTTGGGGTAAAGGGGTATTTTTAGGGTTCAGGGTCAGTTTTGGGTTTTTGGGTAAAGGGGTATTTTTGGGATTCAGGGTCAGTTTTTAGTTTTTGGGTAAAGGGGTATTTTTGGGGTTCAGGGTCAGTTTTTAGTTTTTGGGTAAAGGGGTATTTTTGGGGTTCAGGGTCAGTTTTTAGTTTTTGGGTGAAGGGGTATTTTTGGGGTTCAGGGTCAGTTTTTAGTTTTTGGGTAAAGGGGTATTTTTGTGGTTCAGGGTCGGTTTTTAGTTTTTGGGTAAAGGGGTATTTTTGGGGTTCAGGGTCAGTTTTTAGTTTTTGGGTAAAGGGGTATTTTGGGGGTTCAGGGTCAGTTTTTAGTTTTTGGGTAAAGGGGTATTTTTGGGGTTCAGGGTCAGTTTTTAGTTTTTGGGTAAAGGGGTATTTTTAGGGTTCAGGGTCAGTTTTTAGTTTTTTGGTAAAGGGGTATTTTTGGGGTTCAGGGTCAGTTTTTAGTTTTTGGGTGAAGGGGTATTTTTGGGGTTCAGGGTCAGTTTTTAGTTTTTGGGTAAAGGGGTATTTTTAGGGTTCAGGGTCAGTTTTTACTTTTTGGGTAAAGGGGTATTTTTGGGGTTCAGTGTCAGTTTTTAGTTTTTGGGTAAAGGGGTATTTTTAGGGTTCAGGGTCAGTTCTTAGTTTTTGGGTAAAGGGGTATTTTTGGGGTTCAGGGTCAGTTTTTAGTTTTTGGGTAAAGGGGTATTTTTGGGGTTCTGGGTCAGTTTTTAGTTTTTGGGTAAAGGGGTATTTTTGGGGTTCAGGGTCAGTTTTTAGTTTTTGGGTAAAGGGGTATTTTTGGGGTTCAGGGTCAGTTTTGGGTTTTTGGGTAAAGGGGTATTTTTGGGGTTGAGGGTCAGTTTTGGGTTTTTGGGGTACAGGGGTACAGGGTAAAAATAAATTTAAATTAAATTTAAATTAAATTACATTAAATTATATATTTTTTAATTAATTTACGATTATAAAATTAATATATATTTACCTATACTTACGTTGTAATGGTATGCGTTGTAAAGGTACCTGCATTGTAAAAACATTCGTTGTAAATACATGCGTTGTAAAAGTTTTTGCGTTGTAAAAAATGCGATGTAAAAGCATGCGTTGTAATAACATGCGTTGTATCAACATAGATCCAAGTTTTAAACATCTCTCTCCTGATCGCTCTACACAGCTGTAGTGATCTGTGCATTTTGTTAACCACCGACATTGCACCGTCAATATAATTTAAGAGGGAGCACTGGATGAGCCAGATACATAAAAAACGACAGCTCATCAAAACCCCTTTCGCGCCTCCTCCCGGAGAGCAGAGTTTGGCATTAGGGTATTGTTTGACCATAGCTTCGCAATTTATCAATGAAAGTATGCAGAGTGGCATAGGGAACACAATGGGGGCTGCTCCAGCAAACCCTCATAGTGATGCAACTGGGCTGTCACAAACCTTTAACAGTAGTGCTGGTACAGCTATTTTGGGGATGCTGACAAAGGCATTTAAATTCCTTCTAGCCATAATTAACCCTACACACTCAGAACAATCATGTCAGGCTGTGCAGGAGTTATCGAATGTCCTCTGGCGTAACAGAACATTAAAGGATGCCGGTGTATGCTCTCACACCATGACACAACTGTGTTGATAAAGCAAACGGTACAGTGGAAGAGGTTCCTGGGATGGGAGCGCTACCGGGTGGCACTACAGAGCAGTGACAGGCGGTTTACCGGGCGGAATATAAGGTCGGACCGGGGCTGAACTCTGAAAAGCAGCTTGCATTCAAATACAAAAAAACTAAAATCCGCATCACCGAAACAAACCGCTGCCAGGAGTCGGAGTGTATGTATCAACTTTTCGGCAGGGGACGGCGCTTGCACATGAATTAAATGCAACTCTATAAACTGCTGGTTTCATGCGGACTCCCAGTGGGCTCTGACTAAGGCCACCCCCGCGCCTGTGGAGTTACATAGTAACAGTCCTCTTACCCTTGGTGGCAGGGACAGTAGCATCAGAAGGGACACATGCAGCTGCCAGCTGGGCTCCTCCAGCCAGCCCATCTCGCGGCGGCGATGCTATGGCGTCCCCGTGCTCGCCTGCTGCTCCCGGCTCCTTCTCTCACCCTCAGACTTTCATGCGGCGGCGGTGCTATGGCATTATGCCGATTGGCAAATGTTATCGTTTTATGCTACACCCAGAGCGCAAACCCTGGCATGTCCGGGGCCCACACGTCACCCGCACCCGCGGCACAGCCGCTCCCAGCAACGACGGGCCGGTTTCGTGTAACCTGATTCCTCTAAACAGTGAAGGCCAGGCTGAAACAGACAGACAATGCCCACAATGGCCGAGGAGAGCCTATTGTGTCTGCGGGAGAAAGGCCTCATTTCATAGCATTAACTTTACAAAATAATGTTTTTGGAGCCAAAACTAGTAACTCTAGAAACAGGAATATCACACGCTCGTAAAGAATACCATCTCCAAGGCCCGTGGAATTTCGTGTTACCTCTCTTGTCACTTCCCCAAATTGGCCGGCCAAACACAATTATTTATACTCGTCGTGTGAAAGTGAATTCATGGGGCTAAGTGTCTCCTTCAGCCACACTACGGATCTCCTCTGGACTGACCACAGCTGCGTTCACTTCACCTACAACAAGCCGAAACTCATCAACCACCTCCAACCAACTCTACAAAGAAACTGGAACAAAATCACCACGGAGCAGATCTCCACATCACTCCTTCAAACCTCCCCAGCCCTCTCTTCTAACGCCAACGAAGCCGCCTCCAACCTCACCCTTTGGTTATCCAACACCGCCGACACCTTAGCACCACTGAAAAAACGTCAACACAAACTTGGCATCAAGAAGGCCTCATGGTTCAACGATGACCTCAAGAAGTCCAAGAAATTGTGCCGCTCCCTTGAAAAGGCCTGGAAAAAAGACCCATCCACCAGCAACAAGGACGCCTTCAAAAGCGCCACCCGCACTCACCACCAACTGATCCGAAAAGCCAAGAAAACAGCATTCAAAGATCGACTTGACAACAACGCCCACAACAGCAAGGAACTGTTCAACATCGTCAAGGAATTTTCCAACCCCTCGGCCAATTCCAACGACATCACCCCCTCTCAAACCCTCTGCGATTCCCTAGCCTCTTTTTTCCACAACAAGATTGCTGACATCCACAACAGCTTTGACAACCAACCCGGAAGCCAACCCACCCTACCATCAGCTGACCATCTTCCCCCCGTTAACACCCTCAACGCCTGGAACCCAATCTCCACTGAGGACACCATCCGCCTGATGAATTCCATCCACTCTGGATCCCCCACAGACCCATGCCCTCACCACATCTTCAACAAAGCAGACTCCGTCATAGCTCCACACCTCCGAGACGTCATCAACTGCTCCTTCAACTCAGCTACCTTCCCAGAAGACTGGAAACACGCTGAACTCACCACCCTTCTGAAAAAACCCACAGCAGACCCCACCGAACTCAAAAACTACCGCCCCATCTCGCTTCTTCCATTCCCGGCCAAAGTCATCGAGAAAGCTGTCAACAACCAGCTCGCCGCCTTCCTCGAAGCCAACAAATCACTCGACCCCTCACAATCTGGCTTCCGAGCCAAACACAGCACTGAGACCGCCCTCATCGCAGCAACAGACGACATTCGAACTCTACTGGACAATGGAGACACAGTCGCCCTCATCCTCCTCGACCTCTCTGCAGCCTTCGACACAGTCTGCCACAGCACCCTTTTACAACGCCTCAGCAACATCGGAATACAAGGAAAAGCACTCGAATGGATCACCTCGTTCCTCACCGGAAGAACCCAGAGAGTCCGCCTCCCACCATTCAAGTCCAAGGCCTCTGAAATCATCTGCGGCGTACCGCAAGGATCCTCACTCAGTCCCACCCTCTTCAACGTATACATGAGCCCCCTCGCGGCCATCGCCCGCCAACACAACCTCAACATCATCTCCTACGCGGATGACACTCAACTGATCCTATCTCTCACCAATGACCCCAGCACCGCCAAAACTAACCTACACGAAGGAATGAAAGAAGTCGCCGAATGGATGAAACAAAGCCGTCTGAAACTGAACTCAGACAAAACAGAGGTCCTCATCTTAGGTAAATCCCCCTCTGCATGGGACGACTCCTGGTGGCCGGAAGCCCTCGGAAATGCACCCATCCCAACAGACCACGCACGGAACCTTGGCGTCATCCTGGATTCCTCACTCTCAATGAACAGACAAGTCAGCGCCGTATCCTCTTCCTGCTTTAACATCCTTCGCATGCTCAGAAAAACATTTCGCTGGATCCCCTCCGAAACAAGGAAAACAGTCACCCACGCTCTAGTCACGAGCCGACTGGACTACGGAAACACCCTCTACGCAGGTACCACCGCTAAACTCCAGAAGAAACTACAACGAATCCAAAACGCCTCAGCCAGGCTCATATTAGACATCCCACGCAACGAACACATCTCTGGTCACCTTAAAGACCTCCACTGGCTACCCGTCAATAAGAGGATTACTTTCCGACTGCTTACCCACGCACACAAATCACTCTACGACATCGGACCAGACTGCCTCAACTCTCGACTATCCTTCTACACTCCCTCCCGCCAACTTCGCTCTTCCAGCCAAGCCTTCGCCACTGTACCTCGCATCAACAAGACCACCATGGGAGGCAGATCCTTCTCATACCTAGCTGCCAAAACATGGAACTCACTCCCCGCTTACCTTCGCCTCACCCAGAATCACCTAGCGTTCAGAAAGCAGCTTAAAACATGGATATTTGACAAATAATCCTCCTCCCCTTCCCAAGCGCCTTGAAACCCTCCGGGTATGTAGTGCGCTATATAAATGTTATGACTTGACTTGACTTGACTTGTGTTCTCGCCCGGCTTTGGAGCTGCTGTTTGATGCTTAGAATCTGTTCTGCGGTGACGGTGCTATGGCGTCCCCAGGCTCGCCTGCTGCTCCCGGCTCCTTCTCTCACCCTCAGCCCTTCATGCGGCGGCGGTGCCTCGAGACGCCTGCGAGGAGAAGGCGAAACACACACACGGCTGTTACTGCGGGGTTCATTTTTGGATGGATTTGAAAGTATTTCCAAGCTGTTCCTCACAACAACAAGCGCTGGTGGCTGTGTTGGTCTCCCAAAAATCCCAGAAGCTACAAATGGATTACAGACAGCAGTGCTGTTATCAGCGCCGCTCGCCCCTCTGCAGGCTCCCCCTGCATTCCACGAGGCGCGCGTTGCGATCCGGTTTTGTCTGTCATGCTGTCGGCAGAAGTGCACGCGCCCAACGTTATCCAATCGGAAAACGCTGGGCGCGGCCAGGTCATGTCTCCCCTCGTCGTTATTTTCGGCTGAGACGCCGACTATAGTTCTCTGGCGAGAACGCGCTTCACGTGTTTCTAGCCGAGACCTAAAAAACGAGTTCAGGAAGAAGACGAAGAACAAAGCCAAAGTCAAAGACAAATCCAGCAAACTCCTGAACAAGGCCAGACTAGTGTAGAAGAACCCATCCAGGCAGAAACTGCAAAAATAATAAGCCCTGGACAAGGTCAGATAGAGAGGAATTCTGAAGATGACGAAAATCGAAGTGTCCCTCAAATTAATGAAAATAAAAGGACACGTGAAGAAAATAAAAGCACAGTGCCAGCTAAAAGACTCAGAAAAGGTGATACTTGGTCTAGTATTATCAAAAGACTCAAATATTGCCTCAAAACCATAAGTGAAGAACCCGACCAAGTAAACGAGGTAAAAAGTCCTTCCACAGAGAAACCCAGAAGGAGAAGTCCATGACTGAAAAGACTGAATACTAAATTCAAGGGTCCTGAATGGACATATGTATTTCTCGAGGATTTTGAGAATTTGGAAATCAATGCAGAAAGTGATGAAGAAATATTTGCTGATCAAATTGACGAAGAAGAGAGACCAACTTGAAAATAAATTCACAGTTTATATTCTGTGTAAAAGTTACAAAGAGGGGTTAAGTCACTAAAGTCAGAAATGGCTAATAATAGAACTGCTGGGAAAATCGAAAAGAAATTGTATAAAGGCCTGTAGTAGTATATGCATTTGTTGTATATTGAGAGTGCTCATAGCATGGCTAGGGCTGACAATAGCAATTACCTGATGGCTGCTAATATTCAGAATGACACTAGTACAAATGGAAAGGTAGCTAACCTTAAACAAGACAGAGTAGAATTAGAAGCACCAGATGAGGTAGAATTACATCACAGTGTAAATAGAATTGAGACGGATTTGAATGTATTTGGTAATCTATTAGTGCATTATGTAAAAACAATGGAAGTTAGTGATTGCTACGTCTGTATGAAATTACTGACATCAGTAGCATAAGCAGTAACATATCATCATTTACCACTGACATATGGTATTTCATGTAGTATTTTGGCTAGTTTATTTTAAATAACTGGAAAGTTACAATGTTATTATTCTAACATAGACATGATTTTTTCTGAAATTCCTGTACGCAGAAACACAAACCCTGTCCTTAGCAGTAGAGACTCACAGTTCATGTGTGAATATTTTCTAACAATGAAAACAATAGATATAGCCGAAGCACATAAAGACAATTTAACATGTAAGTTACATGAAGAAGAGAACATATTTTTGAATTTAGTGGAGAAAAGGAGACAGGATTTCCATAGAAGGGCTACTGAACCGAAACCCCAGATACCCTAATGAGCTGAAAGGGAAGAAATTATTGCAACTGGCGAGACTCATGCTGCTATGTCTCTGGACTTTGAAAAGAAGGGGAAAATCTGTCTCCATAGGTTAAAAACAGAGTATAACAATGTATTCATCGGTTCCAGTGAAAGTGAACACAACTTCCTGATAATTGGGGGTTGGAGACTAAAAGGGGGAACTGATCCAGTATTTCCTGGAGTCTATCATATTTGTGGGAATAAAGCTTACTTTAAGCGATCTGATCATTGTTATGGGAGTTGCTATTTCGGAATAGTATTCCCAAAGGTATAAAGAATCACTGGAAGCAATGAAGACAATAATTGACTAACACGACAGAAAAGAGCTAGTTTTTCCGAAATTGTAGGAGATATATTTAGTGCATTGATAGCTTCTGTGGGGGTAATTTTGAATACACAAAGATTCTGTAAAACGTCTACAGTGGTTGATCGCTTATCAACTGACACTGCTGGAGGATTCTTATTGATCAATACTGAATAAGTTGCGATAAGATCAATGGTTTTACAAAATCGACTTGCTCTTGATATACTAATGGCAAAAGAGGGCGGAGTCTGTAGAATGCTGAAGGTGCAACATTGTTGCACTTACATACCTGACAAAAGTATTGAAATTGGAGGTATGTCAGAAATATTACTCATTTGGAAGAAGAATTGAAACCACTGGAGGTTGATAGTGCATGGAAGAGACTATCTGATGGTAGTTGTAGGTAGTTGGTTTTCTAATATAGGAAAAAGCATTGTAGGTAAAGTACTGATGCCAATGATGGGGATAGCACTACTGATTTTGGTGATAATGATCCAGTGCAAATGCTGCAGAAACAGAAAGTGGTATGCAGTAAATGAGAAAGGAAAAACTGAAAATACGATGAAATTCAACTTGAAGAAATGAAAGGGGATATTTACAAAAGGATGAAGGGTTTCCAGAAGAAAAGAGATGGAGGAAACCCTAAAGTAAAAGAAGAAATAGATTTGTGAGAAAGCTAAAGTTGGCATCTGGTTCCGTAATTAGTGATGGTATAAAATACCATCAAAGAGGGGATTGATGGAGCAAGGTTTCATACGCAAAGAAACTTGCTCATATTCAATTCTCTCGAAATAACATGTAATCTATTAATCAACATGTTTTGTATTTACTAATAATTGCATTACACAACATTTAGTAAGTAGGAGAAGCTTATCTATGTGCTTTTATTAACAGTAACTCGAGTTTCCTAATATGGCCGCCCAAAACACGGGAATCTCTTTGCGCATGCGTCTGCTACACCTACGTAGTATGACATATCTGTGCTTTTGGTGGGAACTCTTTGCAGCTGCGCTTTAGTGCAAAAGATAATCCAATTAGTCGCACACTGCTCGTCCTACCAGCGTGTTACCCTAAAGCATTGTGGTCCATGAAGTAAGCATCAGCGGGTACGCCTCTGCCAGAGTCTTGAGCAAAAATCACTGTCGCGTTGGCCATCCCTGGACACATGCTTCGAGGTTGTTACCTCACATCAGCAGGGAATAGGCATGTGTGTAGGGTCGCTGCGTAGGCTGCTAAAAAATGTTCTCAGGCCCGGTACCGCTCGTGGCACACAGGTGCGTAAAATCATGAGCTCGTAAGCCCCACCGGCTCAAGGGAGCCTAAATATAAACGAAAATCCAATTGGTCGCACACTGCTCGTCCTACCAGCGTGTTACCCCAAAGCATTGTGCTCCATGAAGTAAGCATCAGCGGGTGCGCCTCTGCCAGAGTCTTGAGCAAAAATCCCTGTCGCATTGGCCATCCCTGGACACGTGTTTCGAGGTTGTTACCTCTCATCAGCAGGGAATAGGCATGTGTGTAGGGTCGCTGCATAGGCTGCCAAAAAATATTCTCAGGTCCGGTACTGCTCGTGGCACGCAGGTGCGTAAAACCATGAGCTCGTCAGCCCCACCGGCTCAAGGGAGCCTAAATATAAACGAAAATTCAATTGGTCGCATACTGCTCGTCCTACCAGCGTGTTACCCCAAAGCATTGTGGTTCATGAAGTAAGCATCAGCGGGTGCGCCTCTGCCAGAGTCTTGAGAAAAAAACATCACTGTCGCGTTGGCCATCCCTGGACACGTGTTTCGAGGTTGTTACCTCTCATCAGCAGGGAATAGGCATGTGTGTAGGGTCGCTGCGTAAGCTGGCAACAAATTTTCTCAGGTCCGGTACCGCTCGTGGCACGCAGGTGCATAAAACCATGAGCTCGTCAGCCCCACCGGCTCAAGGGAGCCTGAATATAAACGAAAATCCAATTGGTCGCACACTGCTCGTCCTACCAGCGTGTTACCCTAAAGCATTGTGGTCCAGGAAGTAAGCATCAGCGGGTGCGCCTCTGCCAGAGTCTTGAGCAAAAATGACTGTCGCGTTGGCCATCCCTGGACACGTGTTTCGAGGTTGTTACCTCTCATCAGCAGGGAATAGGCATGTGTGTAGGGTCGCTGCGTAGGCTGCCAAAAAATGTTCTAAGGTCCGGTACCACTCGTGACACGCAGGTGCGTAAAACCATGAGCTCGTCAGCCCCCCCGGCTCAAGGGAGCCTGAATATAAACGAAAATCTAATTGGTCGCACACTGCTCATCCTACCAGCGTGTTACCCCAAAGCATTGTGGTCCATGAAGTAAGCATCAGCGGGTGCGCCTCGGCCAGAGTCTTGAACAAAAATCACTGTCGCGTTGGCCATCCCTGGACACGAGTTTTGAGGTTGTTACCTCTCATCAGCAGGGAATAGGCATGTGTGTAGGGTCACTGCGTAGGCTGCCAAAAAATTTTCTCGGGTCCGGTAAAGCTCGTGGCACGCAGGTGCGTAAAACCAGGAGCTCGTCAGCCCCACCGGCTCAAGGGAGCCTGAATATAAAAGAAAATCCAATTGGTCGCACACTGCTCGTCTTACCAGCGTGTTACCCCAAAGCATTGTGGTCCATGAAGTAAGCATGAGCGGGTGCGCCTCTGCCAGAGTCTTGAGAAAAAAACATCACTGTCGCGTTGGCCATCCCTGGACACGTGTTTCGAGGTTGTTACCTCTCATCAGCAGGGAATAGGCATGTGTGTAGGGTTGCTGCCTAGGCTGCCAAAAAATTTTCTCAGGTACGGTACCGCTCGTGGCACGCAGGTGCGTAAAACCATGAGCCGTCAGCCCCCCCCCTGCTCAAGGGAACCTGAATATAAACGAAAATGCAATTGGTCGCACACTGCTCGTCCTACCAGCGTGTTACCCCAAAGCATTGTGGTCCATTAAGTAAGCATCAGCGGGTGCCCATCTGCCAGAGTCTTGAGCAAAAATCACTGTCGCGTTGGCCATCCCTGGACACGTGTTTCGAGGTTGTTTCCTCTCATCTGAAGGGAATAGGCATGTGTGTAGGGTTGCTGGGTAGGCTGCCAAAAATGTTCTCAGGTCCGGTACCGCTCGGTGTAGCAGGTACGTAAAACCATGAGCTCGTCAGCCCCAACGGCTCAAGGGAGCCTGAATATAAACGAAAATCCAATTGGTCGCACACTGTTCGTCCTACCAGCGTGTTACCCCAAAGCATTGTGGTCCATGAAGTAAACATCAGTGGGTGCGCCTCTGCCAGAGTCTTGAGCAAAAATCACTGTCGCGTTGGCCATCCCTGGACACGTGTTTCGAGGTTGTTACCTCTCATCATCAGGGAATAGGCATGTGTGTAGGGTCGCTGCGTAGGCTGCCAAAAAATGTTCTCAGGTCCGGTACCGCTCATGGCACGCAGCTGTGTAAAACCATGAGCTTGTCAGCCCCACCGGCTCAAGGGAGCCTGAATATAAACGAAAATCCAATTGGTCTCACATTGCTCGTCCTACCAGCGTGTTACCCCAAAGAATTGTGGTCCATGAAGTAAGCATCAGTGGGTGCGCCTCTGCCAGAGTCTTGAGCAAAAATCACTGTTGCGTTGGCCATCCCTGGACATGTGTTTCGAGGTTCTTACCTCTCATCAGCAGGGAATAGGCATGTGTGTAGGGTCGCTGCGCAGGCTGCCAAAAAATGTTCTCAGGTCCGGTACTGCTCGTGGCACAAAGGTGCGTAAAACCATGAGCTTGTCAGCCCCACCGGCTCAAGGGAGCCTATACATAAACGAAAATCCAATTGGTCGCACGCTGCTCATCCTACCAGCGTGTTACCCCAAAGTATTGTGGTCCATGAAGTAAGCATCAGCGGGTGCGCCTCTGCCAGAGTCTTGAGCAAAAATCACTGTCACAATGGCCATCCCTGGACACGTGTTTCGAGGTTGTTACCTCTCATCAGCAGGGAATAGGCATGTGTGTAGGTTTGCTGCGTAGGCTGCCAAAAAAATTTCTCAGGTCCGGTACCGCTCGTGGCACACAGGTGCGTAAAACCATGAGCTCGTCAGCCCCACCGGCTCAAGGGAGCCTGAATATAAACAAAAATCCAATTGGTCGCACACTGCTCATCCTACCAGCGAGTTACCCCAAAGCATTGTGGTCCATGAAGTAAGCATCAGCGGGTGCGCCTCTGCCAGAGTCTTGAGCAAAAATCACTGTCGCGTTGGCCATCCCTGGACACGTGTTTCAAAGTTGTTTCCTCTCATCAGCAGGGAATAGGCATGTGTGTAGGGTTGCTGCGTAGGCTGCCAAAAAATTTTCTCAGGTCCGGTACAGCTCGGAGCACGCAGGTGCGTAAAACCATGAGCTCGTCAGCCCCACCGGCTCAAGGGAGCCTGAATATAGATGAAAATCCAATTGGCCGCACACTGCTCGTCCTACCAGCGAGTTACCCCAAATCATTGTGGTCCATGGAGTAAGCATCAGCGGGTGCGCCTCTGCCAGAGTCTTGAGCAAAAATCACTGTCGCGTTGGCCATCCCTGGACACGTGTTTCAAGGTTGTTTCCTCTCCTCAGCAGGGAATAGGCATGTGTGTAGGGTTGCTCCGTAGGCTGCCAAAAAATGTTCTCAAGTCCGGTACCGCTCGGTGCACGCAGGTGTGTAAAACCATGAGCTCGTCAGCCCCACCGGCTCAAGGGAGCCTGAATATAAACGAAAATCCAATTGCTCGCACACTGTTCGTCCTACCAGGGTGTTACCCCAAAGCATTGTGGTCCATGAAGTAAGCACCAGCGGGTGCGCCTCTGCCAGAGTCTTGAGCAAAAATCACTGTTGCGTTGGCCATCCCTGGACACGTGTTTCGAGGTTGTTACCTCTCATCATCAGGGAATAGGCATGTGTGTAGGGTCGCTGCGTAGGCTGCCAAAAAATGTTCTCAGGTCCGGTACCGCTCATGGCACGCAGGTGTGTAAAACCATGAGCTCGTCAGCCCCACTGGCTCAAGGGAGCCTGAATATAAACGAAAATCCTATTGGTCGCACACTGCTCGTCCTACCAGCGTGTTACCCCAAAGCATTGTGGTCCATGAAGTAAGCATCAGTGGGTGCGCCTCTGTCAGAGTCTTGAGCAAAAATCGTTGTTGCGTTGGCCATCCCTGGACACATGTTTCGAGGTTCTTACCTCTCATCAGCAAGGAATAGGCATGCGTGTAGGGTCGCTGCGCAGGCTGCCAAAAAATTTTCTCAGGTCCGGTACCGCTCGTGGCACACAGGTGCGTAAAACCATGAGCTTGTCAGCCCCACCGGCTCAAGGGAGCCTATACATAAACGGAAATCCAATTGGTCGCACGCTGCTCGTCCCACCAGCGTGTTACCCCAAAGTATTGTGGTCCATGAAGTAAGCATCAGCGAGTGCGCCTCTGCCAGAGTCTTGAGCAAAAATCAGTGTCGCGTTGGCCATCCCTGGACACGTGTTCCGAGGTTGTTACCTCTCATCAGCAGGGAATAGGCATGTGTGTAGGTTTGCTGCGTAGGCTGCCAAAAAAAATTCTCAGGTCCGGTACCGCTCGTGGCACGTAGGTGCGTAAAACCATGAGCTCGTCAGCCCCACCGGCTCAAGGGAGCCTGAATATAAACGAAAATCCAATTGGTCGCACACTGCTCGTCCTACCAGCGTGTTACCCCAAAGCATTGTGGTCCATGAAGTAAGCATCAGCGGGTGCGCCTCGGCCAGAGTCTTGAGCAAAAATCACTGTCGCGTTGGCCATCCCTGGACACGTGTTTCGAGGTTGTTACCTCTCATCAGCAGGGAATAGGCATGTGTGTAGGTTTGCTGCGTAGGCTGCCAAAAAAAATTCTCAGGTCCGGTACCGCTCGTGGCACGCAGGTGCGTAAAACCATGAGCTCGTCAGCCCCACTGGCTCAAGGAAGCCTGAATATAAACAAAAATCCAATTGGTCGCACACTGCTCATCCTACCAGCGAGTTACCCCAAAGCATTGTGGTCCATGAAGTAAGCATCAGCGGGTGCGCCTCTGCCAGAGTCTTGAGCAAAAATCACTGTCGCGTTGGCCATCCCTGGACACGTGTTTCAAGGTTGTTTCCTCTCATCAGCAGGGAATAGGCATGTGTGTAGGGTTGCTGCGTAGGCTGCCAAAAAATGTTCTCAGGTCCGGTACAGCTCGGTGCACGCAGGTGCGTAAAACCATGAGCTCGTCAGCCCCACCGTCTCAATGGAGCCTGAATATAAATGAAAATCCAATTGGCCGCACACTGCTCGTCCTACCAGCGAGTTACCCCAAATCATTGTGGTCCATGGAGTAAGCATCAGCGGGTGCGCCTCTGCCAGAGTCTTGAGCAAAAATCACTGTCGCGTTGGCCATCCCTGGACACGTGTTTCAAGGTTGTTTCCTCTCCTCAGCAGGGAATAGGCATGTGTGTAGGGTTGCTGCGTAGGCTGCCAAAAAATGTTCTCAAGTCCGGTACCGCTCGGTGCACGCAGGTGTGTAAAACCATGAGCTCGTCAGCCCCACCGGCTCAAGGGAGCCTGAATATAAACGAAAATCCAATTGCTCGCACACTGTTTGTCCTACCAGCGTGTTACCCCAAAGCATTGTGGTCCATGAAGTAAGCACCAGAGGGTGCGCCTCTGCCAGGGTCTTGAGCAAAAATCACTGTTGCGTTGGCCATCCCTGGACACGTGTTTCGAGGTTGTTACCTCTCATCATCAGGGAATAGGCATATGTGTAGGGTCGCTGCGTAGGCTGCCAAAAAATGTTCTCAGGTCCGGTACCGCTCATGGCATGCAGGTGTGTAAAACCATGAGCTCGTCAGCCCCACTGGCTCAAGGGAGCCTGAATATAAACGAAAATCCTATTGGTCGCACACTGCTCGTCCTACCAGCGTGTTACCCCAAAGCATTGTGGTCCATGAAGTAAGCATCAGTGGGTGCGCCTCTGCCAGAGTCTTGAGCAAAAATCGTTGTTGCGTTGGCCATCCCTGGACACGTGTTTCGAGGTTCTTACCTCTCATCAGCAAGGAATAGGCATGTGTGTAGGGTCGCTGCGCAGGCTGCCAAAAAATTTTCTCAGGTCCGGTACCGCTCGTGGCACACAGGTGCGTAAAACCATGAGCTTGTCAGCCCCACCGGCTCAAGGGAGCCTATACATAAACGGAAATCCAATTGGTCGCACGCTGCTCGTCCCACCAGCGTGTTACCCCAAAGTATTGTGGTCCATGAAGTAAGCATCAGCGGGTGTGCCTCTGCCAGAGTCTTGAGCAAAAATCAGTGTCGCGTTGGCCATCCCTGGACACGTGTTCCGAGGTTGTTACCTCTCATCAGCAGGGAATAGGCATGTGTGTAGGTTTGCTGCGTAGGCTGCCAAAAAAAATTCTCCGGTCCGGTACCGCTCGTGGCACGTAGGTGCGTAAAACCATGAGCTCGTCAGCCCCACCGGCTCAAGGGAGCCTGAATATAAACGAAAATCCAATTGCTCGCACACTGTTCGTCCTACCAGCGTGTTACCCCAAAGCATTGTGGTCCATGAAGTAAGCACCAGCGGGTGCGCCTCTGCCAGGGTCTTGAGCAAAAATCACTGTTGCGTTGGCCATCCCTGGACACGTGTTTCGAGGTTGTTACCTCTCATCATCAGGGAATAGGCATATGTGTAGGGTCGCGCGTAGGCTGCCAAAAAATGTTCTCGGGTCCGGTACCGCTCATGGCATGCAGGTGTGTAAAACCATGAGCTCGTCAGCCCCACTGGCTCAAGGGAGCCTGAATATAAACGAAAATCCTATTGGTCGCACACTGCTCGTCCTACCAGCGTGTTACCCCAAAGCATTGTGGTCCATGAAGTAAGCATCAGTGGGTGCGCCTCTGCCAGAGTCTTGAGCAAAAATCGTTGTTGCGTTGGCCATCCCTGGACACGTGTTTCGAGGTTCTTACCTCTCATCAGCAAGGAATAGGCATGTGTGTAGGGTCGCTGCGCAGGCTGCCAAAAAATTTTCTCAGGTCCGGTACCGCTCGTGGCACACAGGTGCGTAAAACCATGAGCTTGTCAGCCCCACCGGCTCAAGGGAGCCTATACATAAACGGAAATCCAATTGGTCGCACGCTGCTCGTCCCACCAGCGTGTTACCCCAAAGTATTGTGGTCCATGAAGTAAGCATCAGCGGGTGTGCCTCTGCCAGAGTCTTGAGCAAAAATCAGTGTCGCGTTGGCCATCCCTGGACACGTGTTCCGAGGTTGTTACCTCTCATCAGCAGGGAATAGGCATGTGTGTAGGTTTGCTGCGTAGGCTGCCAAAAAAAATTCTCCGGTCCGGTACCGCTCGTGGCACGTAGGTGCGTAAAACCATGAGCTCGTCAGCCCCACCGGCTCAAGGGAGCCTGAATATAAACAAAAATCCAATTGGTCGCACACTGCTCGTCCTACCAGCGTGTTACCCCAAAGCATTGTGGTCCATGAAGTAAGCATCAGCGGGTGCGCCTCGGCCAGAGTCTTGAGCAAAAATCACTGTCGCGTTGGCCATCCCTGGACACGTGTTTCGAGGTTGTTACCTCTCATCAGCAGGGAATAGGCATGTGTGTAGGGTCGCTGCGTAGGCTGCCAAAAAATTTTCTCAAGTCCGGTACCGCTTGTGGCACGCAGGTGCGTAAAACCATGAGCTCGTCAGCCCCACCGGCTCAAGGGAGCCTAAATATAAACGAAAATCCAATTGGTCACACACTGCTCGTCCTACCAGCGTGTTACCCCAAAGCATTGTGGTCCATGAAGTAAGCATCAGCGGGTGCGCCTCTGCCAGAGTCTTGAGCAAAAATCACTGTCGCGTTGGCCATCCCTGGACACGTGTTTCGAGGTTGTTACCTCTCATCAGCAGGGAATAGGCATGTGTGTAGGGTCGCTGCGTAGGCTGCAAAAACATTTTCTCAGGTACGGTACCGCTCGTGGCACGCAGGTGCGTAAAACCAGGAGCTCGTCAGCCTCCCCTGCTCAAGGGAGCCTGAATATAAACGAAAAACCAATTGGTCGCACACTGCTCATCTTACCAGCGTGTTACCCCAAAGCATTGTGGTCCATGAAGTAAGCATCAGCGGGTGCGCATCTGCCGGAGTCTTGAGCAAAAATCACTGTCGCGTTGGCCATCCCTGGACACGTGTTTCGAGGTTGTTACCTCTCATCAGCAGGGAATAGGCATGTGTGTAGGGTAGCTGCGTAGGCTGCCAAAAAATGTTCTCAGGTCCGGTACCGCTCATGGCACGCAGGTGCGTAAAACTGTGGTAAATAAAATTACCGGGACTATTTTTCTATACATTAAATGACAATAAAGGATAGCTCAATAAATGAGAGGCAGAGTCCGTGGTATCTGAGTCATACGGGCTTTAATTAAGTATCTCGAGAGACTGGACATCGGGTTCCATCACCACTAAGCTTCAGGAAGGGATATTCAACATTTTATTAACATCACACATTATATATAGTAAAACTGTATAATTGAAATGAATACAGTAGGCGTAACAAGTGAAAAGAAAGAGATAAGGACACATGGGCGTAAAAGAGGGTGTGTACAGGGGCGTACACGGAGGTGTGTACTGGAAAAGTCACAGAAATGTCATAAGTGGGTGGATGCATAGAGAAATTCTGCAGGGTCAGCAGAAACCTTTACCCTGGGTGCGTGCGCAACCGAGTATGAGGTGTAACTGGGGAGAGCTGGGGGACTTGACTTTAGCTCTAGTAGAAGAGTCTTGGTGTCTGGGATGTCAGAACGACCTGCACCTATAGCATATCTGGTATCTTATGTTTAGAGGATGTGTTGTCTGAAGGAAAAGGTCTCTCGGGCAGAGGCCGTTCAATACTGAACGCTAGTGCGTGCATACGTGTCTTGGTGCAATGCGCGGGGGCCATGGGCCTACCATGGTAACGGGTTCAGTAAATTACTTGCAAGGAGACAGAAAAGCAGGGCCCTTTGCTCTGCAGCCGGGAACATGTTTACCTATTTCACTAGACTGGAATGTGTTTTCGAGGAGGCTGAGCAGATAACTGTAGGCAAAATACTGTCTTGGCAGGCAGGCCAGGCCGAGCCGGGCACCGCTCGCTGGGCAGGAAGTAAGGCAGAGGTCAGGGATGCATACCTAAACTGCAGCTTTCAGAGACAGAAGAGACTCGGAGCCTCAATTAAGGGCCTGGCTCGACTGAGACAGAAAAACGTGGAAAACGTGTGCTTCGCGTTATTTAAAAGTGCACCATGTAAAGAGGTTGGCACCATAGGCCTAAAAGCCAAATTAACGTGGTTTTCTTGGAGGACTGAATAACTGACATGTTGACGTTGGACGCAAATGCATATGCGTCTTCATGGCAGGCACAGGAAAGGAATTACACGACATACATGGAACATGGGTGCATGGATAGGGTGCGAGTGGGGGACACATTGATTACCTAAAAATTTCTATTTCCTCATTCCCTCCTTGGCCCCTACTACACCCTTTAGGATATGTCTATTTTCATGAGACTATCTATCTGTTCGTATAGCATCATTTGCTCGTCTTTTTTCATTCTGGAACGGGAACGTGAACTTGGACGGGGAATACAAGCTGTGGCGCACAAGCCGCAAATCGCTGGCCCACATTGCAGACAGAGACAACAACTGAATACTATAAGCAGTATTTTTCCTAGGAATGATAACACTTTCCATCCCCAGGCGGATATCACACTCCAGAGCCAACCGGACCAAGTCCAGGTGCCAGGAGTCTGGTGTATCAGATGAGCTATCTCATGAAGCCTTGTGATCACTTTATACACTGATGGCGCGTTATTAGGAATAAACACGCAACAACTGGATCCGAACACTCTACAAGCCCCGCCCCTATCGGCCAAGATGACGTCAAGTACAAGGCGGTTTTGAAGAACAACGAGTCTCATAGCAGACTGCTCTTCGGTCAGGTTACCTAAAGCAAAAGTAGTTTAGTTCACTACTGCCTCAAGGGTTCTGGTCAATCTTCGTATTATCTTACTATTTTGGACGGGACCTATGAACCAGAAATATCCTTTAATATAATCCTTATACTGATCCCATGCTGACTCAGAATAATCGATAACAGGAGGAAGGTCTCTCTTATGTCTTACATGCACAAGGTGTGAATTTCGATGATAATCGGAAGGGCCTAGAAAAACAGGTGGCAATAGGAATGCAATATAACATGTTCCATCCCAATCTAATGGCAGACGTACATAAGCTGTCTGACCACATATAAAATAAGAATGGCGGGAAGCTTTGAAAGTAGACTTTCCTTTATCACTGAATTCGACTACAGTATTACAATCACTGTGTCCTAAGTGTACTGAACCATTCTTTCTGACGCATAATTCACCTTTCACTGGTAAAACTGAAATAAACGGCAAGTCCGAATTAGTCTCGGACTGGACGTTCAGAATCATGAGGCTAAGTGTAAAATGTCCTAATCCATACACTTCATTTTCTAGATCGGTCCCTGTCCTTTGGGGAAGACCTTCCTTGTCTGGGAAACATGCTTTATTCATAACTGTATTCAGATCTCCCCATATCCAAGTGCCTTGGGAAACTTCGGACTTACTATCTAATGAGGACATTAAAGTAAACCATGCTCCGCACGAACCATTATGTGTAAACGGATAAGCAAAGAGGGGCAGAGCTCCCTTGTATTTCTGATAGGGAGGGAGTCGGCCACATACCCAGCAATTCGTGACATTGCTGGTCTGGTGAGAATAGTGTAACATACGGATAAAAGTATTGTTGCGCATTGCTAATCGATAGGACAGCTCTTGAGGGGGCAGGTCACTGAAAGTGTGCTCTACAGTGTCATTAGAGGAAGTATGTACATGGGAACCAAGAGGAGGAAAGAAAACATGTAGCATTAAACCTATGCATACTATCGATATACTCAGAATAAACATAAGAATTAAAGTAATGACGCATCTGCTATGCAGGTTTTTGCAATCTTTTTCTCTCTTTTCGATTCGCCTATCTCTCTGACTATTTGGGTCTATCTTATACATGTCAGAAACCTGTCTAACCGCTTCACCCGAGGGGGACTTAAGCAATTAAACGCTGTCTGACTTACTAGACCTTAGTTTAGATTTGTACTCCTGTTGCGGAGTTTTCTCTAACAGGGGGAGTTTAGAGTCAGTATCGGGGCAGTCCTTGGGAAATGTCTTTGGACACAGTCCATGAAATCGCTTGATGTGGCTGGAGTGGAGCCACCCTTTTCTTCCCTCAATCTTCACAGCGGTCCTCGTGGTCATCAACACCAGTTTCGGTTCCTTCCACCTGGGCTCCAGAGGGCTTGAGCGGTCAAAGTTGCGGACCAAGACCAGGTCACCCGGAACGATTTCATGCGGTTTCACCTGGGTGTTGTCCGGGAAGGCAGCCGCGACCTGTGAACGACAAGATAGTAGTGCAGACATCAAGGAAGCCAGGTAATCTGTCAGCATATTACTGTCAACATCTGTGATTCTACGCGGCATAGGCGTACCCCACATGTTGGGGGGACGACCGAAAACAATCTCATAAGGAGACAGTCCGGTTCTGGAATGGGCTACCATACGCATGTAAAAGAGGGCAACCGGCAGGGCTACCATCCAATCTACACCTTTTTCTGCACAGACCTTCGCTAACCGTGTTTTCAGAGTCTGATTATGTCTCTCAACGAGACCAGCTGCTTCGGGGTGTCGTACGCAGTGGAATTTCCACTGGTATCCTAACAGGAGTGATACCTGTTTCATGAGTTCGGACGAGAATGGCTGTCCATTATCTGAGTATACGACACGGGGCAAGCCGTATCGCGGGAAGAATTCACGGACCAACTGTTTGGCAGTGGTTACAGCAGTGTAATCTGGGACTGGGTACGCTTCTGTCCATCTGGAAAGGGCACATACAACTACGAGGACATACTTGAATCCTCGGCATCTGTCCATCTGGATATAATCCATCTGGAGGACTTCAAAAGGATGGTCGGGAGGATGAAATCCACCTTGTTCCACGGGAATGCCTTTGCCTGGATTGAACTGACAACAGATCATACAGGTACGTACTTTCTGTTTTGCTGCTGCACGTAAATGCTTTTTGAACCAGATATTCTGGATGCTGTCTAACATAGCTTTCTCTCCTAAGTGTGCTGGACTATGTGCTGTATTAATGATGACTTGAACCATAGAGTCAGGGAGAAACCATGTGGTTTTTCCCTTCGTCATCCATCCCTGATCTGTCTGGACCCCTCCTTGTTCCGTCCATTTCTTTATTTCTTCTGGAGTGGCATGCAACTGTATGTCGAGTACATCTTGTGTGGGATCCCTGACTGTCATGCAATGTGTCGGTGGAGTTACTTCAGTCTTTGTCGTGTCAGTCGGATTGTCTGTTTGAGTCTGAGCTGTAAGCTTAGCTATTCGATCTGCCAGGTCGTTACCCTGGGAAATAGTGTCAGTAACTTTAGTATGTGCTTTGCACTTCATGATGGCTATGGCTGTAGGCAAATGTATTGCTTCTAACAGAGCTTGAATGAGGGGACCATGTTGTATCTTGGCTCCGTGGGAGGTCAGAAAACCTCTCTCTTGCCAGAGAACGCCGAAGTCGTGAACGACTCCGAATGCGTACTGTGAATCCGTGTATATGTTTACTTTCATGTTCTTGGCTCGTATGCAGGCTTGGGTCAGAGCGATGAGCTCTGCTGCTTGAGCAGACAGTGTGTCAATACGATGTGTTTCTATGACTTCAGTTTCAGTGGTCACTGCATATGCGGCCACTAACTCTCCTGTACTTGTTCTCATACATGAACCATCCACATAAAGTGTCAGGTCTGGGTCGGGTAATGCAATGTCTGTCAAGTCTTGTCTTGGCTTTGTTACGGTATTGATGACGTCCACACAGTCATGTGGCGTAGGGTCTGCTGTGATAGAGGGTAACAGTGTAGCAGGGTTCAGTATGTTGCAACGTCTGATCTCTATGTGTGGTTGAAACAGTGTCAGTTCATATCCTGTCAGACGTGCTATGGTCAAGTGTTGAGTCTGTGTCCTGTTTAGGAGAACTTCCACGGAGTGTGGAACCTGTACTGTCAAGGGATGTCCTAACACTATGGAATCGCTTTGTCTGATAGCTAGAGCTGTTGCTGCAACTGATTTAAGGCACGCAGGCAGAGCCTGGGCTACTGGATCCAATGTACTAGAAAAATAAGCACAAGGCTTGTGTTTTCCTGCTTGATCTTGTGTGAGAACAGATAATGCTGTGCCATCGCGTTCTGTGACAAAAAGTGTAAAAGGTCTGCTGTAACATGGTGTCGCTAAAACAGGTGCTTGACATAAAGCTTTCTTCAGTTCATCAAAAGCTTGTGTATGTTCCGGAGTCCAAGGGAGGACAGTCGAAGTCGCTGCCTCCTGTGTTGTCAACTGTATGAGTGGCTTGGCTAGATATGCATACTGGGGAATCCATTGTCTACAGTAAGAAGTGAGGCCAATGAAGGCGCGTACTTCCCTTAGGTGTCTTGGGCTGTGGAATATGTGCAATTAACTGGATGCGATCAGGTGTCAACTGCCTACCCCTCTTGGACAGCAAGTGTCCAAGGTAAACCACTTGCTTGGCACAGAATTGTAGCTTCGAAGGGGACACTTTATGCCCCTTTTCGGCCAGAAAATACAAGACTGTCGGCAATGCACGTTCGCAATCTCGTTCTGTGCGTGCTGTAATTAACAGATCGTCAACATATTGGAGTAGGACAGTGTCAGTAGGCATATGAATACTGTCTAGTTGTCGTTTCAGTGCTTGGCTGTAAATACGAGGACTTTCCGTGAACTCTTGAGGTGCACGTGCAAATTTGAAGCTTCGGCCATTTAAACAGAATCCGAAAAGGTACTGGCTTTCCGGATGAATGGGGACACTAAAGAAGGCGTTCTTGAGATCGATTACAGTAAAGAACGCTGCCTCGGAATCAATGGCAGTCAATAGAGAAGAAATGTCTGGGACCACTGGGTACTGGGGTATTATGCATTTGTTTAATTCTCGAAGGTCGATCACCAGTCTGTAGACCGGTGGTGCATTCGGGTCAGTTCGTTTAAGAATCCGGATAATTGGAGAATTACATACATTGGAGTCAGTTTCTACAACCACTCCTTGAGCAATGAGCTCGTCAATAATTTTCAGTAAGGCTGCTACAGCCTCAGGTGGTAACTTGTATTGTTGGATTCGAGGCAGTACAACTCCTTGTTTGAGAGTAACACGATAAGGTGTAATATGCATGCAACCTACATCAGTTGGACCTTGCGCCCATAAGTGCTGTGGTACATTCTGCAATCGTGGATCAAAATCTCTTAACACATAATGTCCTTTAAAATCACGTAAAAACAATCTCACTCATTCCGGAGAACAACAAATCACTGCTCCTAGTGCTTTCAATGTCTTAATACCAAGCAAGTTTTCAGGACATGATTTCGTAAGTAACAAGTCTGTAGTACGAGATAATGGGCCAACTTCTAGGGAAACTGGCGTTGACACTTCGTTAACAATAGGCTTTCCTGAAAATCCCAGGGAAACATTCTGTGAGCCTGAGAGGGGTGCCCCTGGAACCTCGTCATGACTGATGGTAGTTCTGCTCGCCCCTGTGTCAATCAAAAATTTTCTGTCTTTCCCTAATACCTGACTATGTACATAGGGACCCTCTTGATCTACAGGAACCCTGATAAGGGGCAAGCCAACCTCCCTCTCTAGGCTGTTTCATGAATACTGTTGATAATCGGGGTAATCTGACTGAGCATACTGGTACATTTGCTGTGTAACATGTTGCGTGGCAGCAATGGGTTGGGGTTGGGGTACTGCTACTGTCTGTTGTGTGTTCTGTGGAGGTTGCGTGTTTTGCGGAATATTTTGTGGAACATGTTCTTGTCTAGGTGGACGCAGTCTTTCTTTCGTCTTGCCTGTAGCGATATTGTATTTTAGAACGGCACATTCGTTTATATAGTGACCTGGCTGTTTACAGTAGTTGCAATTCCCTTTAACAGGAGCTGCAGGATGACTAGTCTGTGTCGTACCCCTCTTCTGACCATCAGCTGGGACGGACTGGGCAACTAGTACTTTCATTTTCGTGTCTTTAATACGTCTCTGTTCGTGTTCGTGTTCTTCTCTAATTCTGTCCTGGTGGTACTGTAACATTTGTAACATTTGGGAAGGGGTATTAGCTTGCCATGTACTCTCGACTTTCAGTACTCTATTCTTAACTTGTGGTAAGGAATTCTCTACTAATTTGGTCACAAAAAGATGTGGGTATGATTCACTACTTGTCTTGAGGCCGCTATTAATAATGAAACATTTCTCGAATCTGGAATAAAAATCACTAGTGTCTTCGTCTTGTTTCTGTTTGCAGGCTGAGATAGCATCCCAGTCTTCCTTTTTAGTTGTCAATAACCTCGGCAGGACTTGTACTAATAATTCTGGTAATCCTTTAGCTTTATCCCCAAGACCAGTACCAGGGATTCGCGTATTTTCTTCATTTTCTAATTCTGCCCAATCAATCTTTTTCTCTCCCACTTCCCATTCTTTTTCTTTAAGTTTTTCGTAAATGCCGGCTGGAAACAGAACCTTTAACATTTTAAGGATATCGGGATATGTATACTCCCCCATACGGAGCATGTCTTTTAATTCACGGTGGAACCCTGCTGGATCTTTATCATGACAGGGCACTAATTTTTTCATTTCCAATAATTCCATTTTGGTTAAGGGGGTGTAGACAAATACTCGTTCAAGTGTACCGTCTGTCTTCCGGACGGGATGAACTTCTCGTAAGGGATTCTGTCTGTCTATGTAAAAAGTTTTCCTTACTGGGGGTGGAACGGGACCAAAATGTGGAGTCAGGAAAGTTCTGTATTTGTGTCGTTGTTCTAGAATTATATTAATTCAATCGGTACCTAGGCCTCTCCATCTCTTTAGGAGTAACTCTTCCAATACATTATATAGGGGACCTGGATCAGAATGCTGACTTTCGTACAATGTAATGAGATGTTGAATCATGTACATACCAGCTAGTCGCTGTTCGTCTGGGGAAAGATTCAAAAATGTTTGCGCTACTGAATCATCTTTATATACGCTAGTATTGCCAGCCCATTGGACTGCTGACCGGGCTAGTTCCTGTTCATGCATGGTACTAAGTTCACTGTAACATATTCGTTGTTTCAGTACTTTATCGGTGGCTTGGAATAGATGCTCAAGAGAACATTGTTCTGGTATGGGAGAAAGAAAACGTTTCTTGCATTCTGGGCGTATGGGTCTGTCAAAGGGGTTCGCCCTACCTACATACGCTATTCTATCTGCACTCGCAGTTTCTATATCATCTCTTCTGAGACTTCATCATCCGCTTTCTCGGCTTCTCTCGCGGCTTTCTCCCTTGCGGGTATGTCTAGAATTTCTTTACGAATCTTTCTATACATGGATTCTATACAACCTTGTTTACTATGTTTTCCATCAGCTATGTTGTCACTCCATTTTATCAGGACCTTCATCTCTTCTTTGTCTTTACCTGGATGGTCTTGTTCCCTAATCAAACAATTTATCAAAAACTGTAGGATCATACCTTGAGTCTCCACCTTTCTGTGTGCCATGGCCTCGTGAATACTCTCTGGTCTCTCCCCTGTTCTAATAAAGTGATATATGTTGTCTAGATGTTCATTCATGTCAGGTAAAATAGTCAAATAGTTTGTAACACGTCGTATACGTATTGAATATAATATCATCTGGTCTTCGCCTGGTACTGGATCATATCTACAATCTGTAAGGTACTGTTTAAGGGCTGCGTATGTAGTTACTTTTGGTGTGCGTTGTAATGCTGCTTCTCCTAATGCTGTTCGTTTTACTTGAGGCGGGGTGACAGGGAGACCTCCTGGCGCTCCCCCTGAAGCGGGATCATCAACTATTACTGGCTGTGCTGTCGTTGGTGGTAATGTAGCTGGCAAGCTAGGTGTAGGTAATGCAGGTGGGCCCTGGGTTGCAGGTGCATTAAAAGGATTGCTAGGACCAGTGGCAGGAGCAGTGGCAGGAGAGACAGTGGGGGGAATCGTGTCCTGAACAGGGTTGTGAGGATGAATATTTGAAGGAGGAGTTCTGTTTGCATATTCTGGGACAGTGTCATCTAAGTAGGAAGAAAGGAAAATGTCCGCTGCGGTCTGTTTATGACGGAGTTTAGTCGGGACCAATGGTGGCGGCAAATTACTGGGTACTTCCGGGGTGGCCTTAGGTAGGCCCTCGGCGAGAAGGGGGTACATGCCTTTCATAAGGGCATTTCTTTGTCTGTCTAACTGTTCTGCTCTAACTCGTTCACCTTCTTCTAGTAGCTCTCTTTCTCTAGCTTTTTCAGATTCTTCTCTACTTTTTTCTGCTTTCCTAATTTCTTTCTCTGTTCTTCTATGCGCTTCTTTACGCCACAATTCTATAGCATCTTTCTGGGATTGTCTGGCTTTCTTTTTCCATAGTGCTTCCTCTACTCTCATGATGCATTCAGCATCCCATGTCCCTGAGACAGGCCATCTATATTTCTCTTCCAGATCCTTGGTATAATCAACCCATAAGTCTAAGTACAGTATGGCATCTAAGCCATGTTTTTGGTACATAAAATGACCTGGAGTGCCCCTAGGCGGGACGGGAACTGTCCACAATAACCACAATAAGGAATAGCAAACAATCATTCATACCACGACATTAAACACATTAAAACATTTCAGACTGATACTACCTGGTACATAGAAAACTCAAATTCTGAAAATCTCGAGAAACAATACTAGAATACTGGATCACTAGATGCACTGCTAAAACAGTACAGACATACCGGTCCCATAAAGAAACACGTCATACCGTATTCACCTAAGTGAACACGTCTGGACCGGGTCTGTGTACCCAGACCCGTCTTGACCGGGCACAAATTAATGAACCCGTCTAGATGCGTTCCCAACAACGGTACTCACCGGGAAGCAAAACTGAAGGCCTCGGAAACTTGATACTGGACTGGACTGGACTGCTACGGCGTCTGGCTGCTACTACTGCTACGCATGCGCTTCAGAACAGGTGGGCCTCCGGATACCTCGGACCTTGCTCTCTCGGCTTGGGCTCTGGTCGGGACTCTCCGCATTCCTCACCGCCTCGTCTGGATGCCCTGCCGCAGTCTCCGTCTCCTCCGTGGGCCTGAGGGAGTTAGCAGGAAAACCCGCAGGTGTGCACAGGAGTCCGTCACGGCTGTAGAAGGGGTCAGGGGCCTGCGTTACATCGCCGGCGCGTGATGAAGGGGAGGGGTCCCTGTTCGGGTGCCAGATTATGTGGTAAATAAAATTACGGGACTATTTTTCTATACATTAAATGACAATAAAGGATAGCTCAATAAATGAGAGGCAGAGTCCGTGGTATCTGAGTCATACGGGCTTTAATTAAGTATCTCGAGAGACTGGACATCGGGTTCCATCACCACTAAGGTTCAGGAAGGGATATTCAACATTTTATTAACATCACACATTATATATAGTAAAACTGTATAATTGAAATGAATACAGTAGGCGTAACAAGTGAAAAGAGAGAGATAAGGACACATGGGCGTAAAAGAGGGCGTGTACAGGGGCGTACACGGAGGTGTGTACTGGAAACGTCACAGAAATGTCATAAGTGGGTGGATGCATAGAGAAATTCTGCAGGGTCAGCAGAAACCTTTACCCTGGGTGCGTGCGCAACCGAGTATGACGTGTAACTGGGGAGAGCTGGGGGACTTGACTTTAGCTCTAGTAGAAGAGTCTTGGTGTCTGGGATGTCAGAACGACCTGCACCTATAGCATATCTGGTATCTTATGTTTAGAGGATGTGTTGTCTGAAGGAAAAGGTCTCTCAGGCAGAGGCCGTTCAATACTGAACGCTAGTGCGTGCATACATGTCTTGGTGCAATGCGCGGGGGCCATGGGCCTACCATGGTAACGGGTTCAGTAAATTACTTGCAAGGAGACAGGAAAGCAGGGCCCTTTGCTCTGCAGCCGGGAACACGTTTACCTATTTCACTAGACTGGAATGTGTTTTCGAGGAGACTGAGCAGATAACTGTAGGCAAAATACTGTCTTGGCAGGTAGGCCAGGCCGAGCCGGGCACCGCTCGCTGGGCAGGAAGTAAGGCAGAGGTCAGAGATGCATACCTAAACTGCAGCTTTCAGAGACAGAAGCGACTCGGAGCCTCAATTAAGGGCCTGGCTCGACTGAGACAGAAAAACGTGGAAAACGTGTGCTTCGCGTTATTTAAAAGTGCACCATGTAAAGAGGTTGGCACCATAGGCCTAAAAGCCAAATTAACGTGGTTTTCTTGGAGGACTGAATAACTGACATGTTGACGTTGGACGCAAATGCATATGCGTCTTCATGGCAGGCACAGGAAAGGAATTACACGACATACATGGAACATGGGTGCATGGATAGGGTGCGAGTGGGGGACACATTGATTACCTAAAAATTTCTATTTCCTCATTCCCTCCTTGGCCCCTACTACACCCTTTAGGATATGTCTATTTTCATGAGACTATCTATCTGTTCGTATAGCATCATTTGCTCGTCTTTTTTCATTCTGGAACGGGAACGTGAACTTGGACGGGGAATACAAGCTGTGGCGCACAAGCCGCAAATCGCTGGCCCACATTGCAGACAGAGACAACAACTGAATACTATAAGCAGTATTTTTCCTAGGAATGATAACACTTTCCATCCCCAGGCGGATATCACACTCCAGAGCCAACCGGACCAAGTCCAGGTGCCAGGAGTCTGGTGTATCAGATGAGCTATCTCATGAAGCCTTGTGATCACTTTATACACTGATGGCGCGTTATTAGGAATAAACACGCAACAACTGGATCCGAACACTCTACAAGCCCCGCCCCTATCGGCCAAGATGACGTCAAGTACAAGGCGGTTTTGAAGAACAACGAGTCTCATAGCAGACTGCTCTTCGGTCAGGTTACCTAAAGCAAAAGTAGTTTAGTTCACTACTGCCTCAAGGGTTCTGGTCAATCTTCGTATTATCTTACTATTTTGGACGGGACCTATGAACCAGAAATATCCTTTAATATAATCCTTATACTGATCCCATGCTGACTCAGAATAATCGATAACAGGAGGAAGGTCTCTCTTATGTCTTACATGCACAAGGTGTGAATTTCGATGATAATCGGAAGGGCCTAGAAAAACAGGTGGCAATAGGAATGCAATATAACATGTTCCATCCCAATCTAATGGCAGACGTACATAAGCTGTCTGACCACATATAAAATAAGAATGGCGGGAAGCTTTGAAAGTAGACTTTCCTTTATCACTGAATTCGACTACAGTATTACAATCACTGTGTCCTAAGTGTACTGAACCATTCTTTCTGACGCATAATTCACCTTTCACTGGTAAAACTGAAATAAACGGCAAGTCCGAATTAGTCTCGGACTGGACGTTCAGAATCATGAGGCTAAGTGTAAAATGTCCTAATCCATACACTTCATTTTCTAGATCGGTCCCTGTCCTTTGGGGAAGACCTTCCTTGTCTGGGAAACATGCTTTATTCATAACTGTATTCAGATCTCCCCATATCCAAGTGCCTTGGGAAACTTCGGACTTACTATCTAATGAGGACATTAAAGTAAACCATGCTCCGCACGAACCATTATGTGTAAACGGATAAGCAAAGAGGGGCAGAGCTCCCTTGTATTTCTGATAGGGAGGGAGTCGGCCACATACCCAGCAATTCGTGACATTGCTGGTCTGGTGAGAATAGTGTAACATACGGATAAAAGTATTGTTGCGCATTGCTAATCGATAGGACAGCTCTTGAGGGGGCAGGTCACTGAAAGTGTGCTCTACAGTGTCATTAGAGGAAGTATGTACATGGGAACCAAGAGGAGGAAAGAAAACATGTAGCATTAAACCTATGCATACTATCGATATACTCAGAATAAACATAAGAATTAAAGTAATGACGCATCTGCTATGCAGGTTTTTGCAATCTTTTTCTCTCTTTTCGATTCGCCTATCTCTCTGACTATTTGGGTCTATCTTATACATGTCAGAAACCTGTCTAACCGCTTCACCCGAGGGGGACTTAAGCAATTAAACGCTGTCTGACTTACTAGACCTTAGTTTAGATTTGTACTCCTGTTGCGGAGTTTTCTCTAACAGAGGGAGTTTAGAGTCAGTATCGGGGCAGTCCTTGGGAAATGTCTTTGGACACAGTCCATGAAATCGCTTGATGTGGCTGGAGTGGAGCCACCCTTTTCTTCCCTCAATCTTCACAGCGGTCCTCGTGGTCATCAACACCAGTTTCGGTTCCTTCCACCTGGGCTCCAGAGGGCTTGAGCGGTCAAAGTTGCGGACCAAGACCAGGTCACCCGGAACGATTTCATGCGGTTTCACCTGGGTGTTGTCCGGGAAGGCAGCCGCGACCTGTGAACGACAAGATAGTAGTGCAGACATCAAGGAAGCCAGGTAATCTGTCAGCATATTACTGTCAACATCTGTGATTCTACGCGGCATAGGCGTACCCCACATGTTGGGGGGACGACCGAAAACAATCTCATAAGGAGACAGTCCGGTTCTGGAATGGGCTACCATACGCATGTAAAAGAGGGCAACCGGCAGGGCTACCATCCAATCTACACCTTTTTCTGCACAGACCTTCGCTAACCGTGTTTTCAGAGTCTGATTATGTCTCTCAACGAGACCAGCTGCTTCGGGGTGTCGTACGCAGTGGAATTTCCACTGGTATCCTAACAGGAGTGATACCTGTTTCATGAGTTCGGACGAGAATGGCTGTCCATTATCTGAGTATACGACACGGGGCAAGCCGTATCGCGGGAAGAATTCACGGACCAACTGTTTGGCAGTGGTTACAGCAGTGTAATCTGGGACTGGGTACGCTTCTGTCCATCTGGAAAGGGCACATACAACTACGAGGACATACTTGAATCCTCGGCATCTGTCCATCTGGATATAATCCATCTGGAGGACTTCAAAAGGATGGTCGGGAGGATGAAATCCACCTTGTTCCACGGGAATGCCTTTGCCTGGATTGAACTGACAACAGATCATACAGGTACGTACTTTCTGTTTTGCTGCTGCACGTAAATGCTTTTTGAACCAGATATTCTGGATGCTGTCTAACATAGCTTTCTCTCCTAAGTGTGCTGGACTATGTGCTGTATTAATGATGACTTGAACCATAGAGTCAGGGAGAAACCATGTGGTTTTTCCCTTCGTCATCCATCCCTGATCTGTCTGGACCCCTCCTTGTTCCGTCCATTTCTTTATTTCTTCTGGAGTGGCATGCAACTGTATGTCGAGTACATCTTGTGTGGGATCCCTGACTGTCATGCAATGTGTCGGTGGAGTTACTTCAGTCTTTGTCGTGTCAGTCGGATTGTCTGTTTGAGTCTGAGCTGTAAGCTTAGCTATTCGATCTGCCAGGTCGTTACCCTGGGAAATAGTGTCAGTAACTTTAGTATGTGCTTTGCACTTCATGATGGCTATGGCTGTTGGCAAATGTATTGCTTCTAACAGAGCTTGAATGAGGGGACCATGTTGTATCTTGGCTCCGTGGGAGGTCAGAAAACCTCTCTCTTGCCAGAGAACGCCGAAGTCGTGAACGACTCCGAATGCGTACTGTGAATCCGTGTATATGTTTACTTTCATGTTCTTGGCTCGTATGCAGGCTTGGGTCAGAGCGATGAGCTCTGCTGCTTGAGCAGACAGTGTGTCAATACGATGTGTTTCTATGACTTCAGTTTCAGTGGTCACTGCATATGCGGCCACTAACTCTCCTGTACTTGTTCTCATACATGAACCATCCACATAAAGTGTCAGGTCTGGGTCGGGTAATGCAATGTCTGTCAAGTCTTGTCTTGGCTTTGTTACGGTATTGATGACGTCCACACAGTCATGTGGCGTAGGGTCTGCTGTGATAGAGGGTAACAGTGTAGCAGGGTTCAGTATGTTGCAACGTCTGATCTCTATGTGTGGTTGAAACAGTGTCAGTTCATATCCTGTCAGACGTGCTATGGTCAAGTGTTGAGTCTGTGTCCTGTTTAGGAGAACTTCCACGGAGTGTGGAACCTGTACTGTCAAGGGATGTCCTAACACTATGGAATCGCTTTGTCTGATAGCTAGAGCTGTTGCTGCAACTGATTTAAGGCACGCAGGCAGAGCCTGGGCTACTGGATCCAATGTACTAGAAAAATAAGCACAAGGCTTGTGTTTTCCTGCTTGATCTTGTGTGAGAACAGATAATGCTGTGCCATCGCGTTCTGTGACAAAAAGTGTAAAAGGTCTGCTGTAACATGGTGTCGCTAAAACAGGTGCTTGACATAAAGCTTTCTTCAGTTCATCAAAAGCTTGTGTATGTTCCGGAGTCCAAGGGAGGACAGTCGAAGTCGCTGCCTCCTGTGTTGTCAACTGTATGAGTGGCTTGGCTAGATATGCATACTGGGGAATCCATTGTCTACAGTAAGAAGTGAGGCCAATGAAGGCGCGTACTTCCCTTAGGTGTCTTGGGCTGTGGAATATGTGCAATTAACTGGATGCGATCAGGTGTCAACTGCCTACCCCTCTTGGACAGCAAGTGTCCAAGGTAAACCACTTGCTGGGCACAGAATTGTAGCTTCGAAGGGGACACTTTATGCCCCTTTTCGGCCAGAAAATACAAGGCTGTCGGCAATGCACGTTCGCAATCTCGTTCTGTGCGTGCTGTAATTAACAGATCGTCAACATATTGGAGTAGGGCAGTGTCAGTAGGCATATGAATACTGTCTAGTTGTCGTTTCAGTGCTTGGCTGTAAATACTAGGACTTTCCGTGAACTCTTGAGGTGCACGTGCAAATTTGAAGCTTCGGCCATTTAAACAGAATCCGAAAAGGTACTGGCTTTCCGGATGAATGGGGACACTAAAGAAGGCGTTCTTGAGATCGATTACAGTAAAGAACGCTGCCTCGGAATCAATGGCAGTCAATAGAGAAGAAATGTCTGGGACCACTGGGTACTGGGGTATTATGCATTTGTTTAATTCTCGAAGGTCGATCACCAGTCTGTAGACCGGTGGTGCATTCGGGTCAGTTCGTTTAAGAATCCGGATAATTGGAGAATTACATACATTGGAGTCAGTTTCTACAACCACTCCTTGAGCAATGAGCTCGTCAATAATTTTCAGTAAGGCTGCTACAGCCTCAGGTGGTAACTTGTATTGTTGGATTCGAGGCAGTACAACTCCTTGTTTGAGAGTAACACGATAAGGTGTAATATGCATGCAACCTACATCAGTTGGACCTTGCGCCCATAAGTGCTGTGGTACATTCTGCAATCGTGGATCAAAATCTCTTAACACATAATGTCCTTTAAAATCACGTAAAAACAATCTCACTCATTCCGGAGAACAACAAATCACTGCTCCTAGTGCTTTCAATGTCTTAATACCAAGCAAGTTTTCAGGACATGATTTCGTAAGTAACAAGTCTGTAGTACGAGATAATGGGCCAACTTCTAGGGAAACTGGCGTTGACACTTCGTTAACAATAGGCTTTCCTGAAAATCCCAGGGAAACATTCTGTGAGCCTGAGAGGGGTGCCCCTGGAACCTCGTCATGACTGATGGTAGTTCTGCTCGCCCCTGTGTCAATCAAAAATTTTCTGTCTTTCCCTAATACCTGACTATGTACATAGGGACCCTCTTGATCTACAGGAACCCTGATAAGGGGCAAGCCAACCTCCCTCTCTAGGCTGTTTCATGAATACTGTTGATAATCGGGGTAATCTGACTGAGCATACTGGTACATTTGCTGTGTAACATGTTGCGTGGCAGCAATGGGTTGGGGTTGGGGTACTGCTACTGTCTGTTGTGTGTTCTGTGGAGGTTGCGTGTTTTGCGGAATATTTTGTGGAACATGTTCTTGTCTAGGTGGACGCAGTCTTTCTTTCGTCTTGCCTGTAGCGATATTGTATTTTAGAACGGCACATTCGTTTATATAGTGACCTGGCTGTTTACAGTAGTTGCAATTCCCTTTAACAGGAGCTGCAGGATGACTAGTCTGTGTCGTACCCCTCTTCTGACCATCAGCTGGGACGGACTGGGCAACTAGTACTTTCATTTTCGTGTCTTTAATACGTCTCTGTTCGTGTTCGTGTTCTTCTCTAATTCTGTCCTGGTGGTACTGTAACATTTGTAACATTTGGGAAGGGGTATTAGCTTGCCATGTACTCTCGACTTTCAGTACTCTATTCTTAACTTGTGGTAAGGAATTCTCTACTAATTTGGTCACAAAAAGATGTGGGTATGATTCACTACTTGTCTTGAGGCCGCTATTAATAATGAAACATTTCTCGAATCTGGAATAAAAATCACTAGTGTCTTCGTCTTGTTTCTGTTTGCAGGCTGAGATAGCATCCCAATCTTCCTTTTTAGTTGTCAATAACCTCGGCAGGACTTGTACTAATAATTCTGGTAATCCTTTAGCTTTATCCCCAAGACCAGTACCAGGGATTCGCGTATTTTCTTCATTTTCTAATTCTGCCCAATCAATTTTTTTCTCTCCCACTTCCCATTCTTTTTCTTTAAGTTTTTCGTAAATGCCGGCTGGAAACAGAACCTTTAACATTTTAAGGATATCGGGATATGTATACTCCCCCATACGGAGCATGTCTTTTAATTCACGGTGGAACCCTGCTGGATCTTTATCATGACAGGGCACTAATTTTTTCATTTCCAATAATTCCATTTTGGTTAAGGGGGTGTAGACAAATACTCGTTCAAGTGTACCGTCTGTCTTCCGGACGGGATGAACTTCTCGTAAGGGATTCTGTCTGTCTATGTAAAAAGTTTTCCTTACTGGGGGTGGAACGGGACCAAAATGTGGAGTCAGGAAAGTTCTGTATTTGTGTCGTTGTTCTAGAATTATATTAATTCAATCGGTACCTAGGCCTCTCCATCTCTTTAGGAGTAACTCTTCCAATACATTATATAGGGGACCTGGATCAGAATGCTGACTTTCGTACAATGTAATGAGATGTTGAATCATGTACATACCAGCTAGTCGCTGTTCGTCTGGGGAAAGATTCAAAAATGTTTGCGCTACTGAATCATCTTTATATACGCTAGTATTGCCAGCCCATTGGACTGCTGACCGGGCTAGTTCCTGTTCATGCATGGTACTAAGTTCACTGTAACATATTCGTTGTTTCAGTACTTTATCGGTGGCTTGGAATAGATGCTCAAGAGAACATTGTTCTGGTATGGGAGAAAGAAAACGTTTCTTGCATTCTGGGCGTATGGGTCTGTCAAAGGGGTTCGCCCTACCTACATACGCTATTCTATCTGCACTCGCAGTTTCTATATCATCTCTTCTGAGACTTCATCATCCGCTTTCTCGGCTTCTCTCGCGGCTTTCTCCCTTGCGGGTATGTCTAGAATTTCTTTACGAATCTTTCTATACATGGATTCTATACAACCTTGTTTACTATGTTTTCCATCAGCTATGTTGTCACTCCATTTTATCAGGACCTTCATCTCTTCTTTGTCTTTACCTGGATGGTCTTGTTCCCTAATCAAACAATTTATCAAAAACTGTAGGATCATACCTTGAGTCTCCACCTTTCTGTGTGCCATGGCCTCGTGAATACTCTCTGGTCTCTCCCCTGTTCTAATAAAGTGATATATGTTGTCTAGATGTTCATTCATGTCAGGTAAAATAGTCAAATAGTTTGTAACACGTCGTATACGTATTGAATATAATATCATCTGGTCTTCGCCTGGTACTGGATCATATCTACAATCTGTAAGGTACTGTTTAAGGGCTGCGTATGTAGTTACTTTTGGTGTGCGTTGTAATGCTGCTTCTCCTAATGCTGTTCGTTTTACTTGAGGCGGGGTGACAGGGAGACCTCCTGTTGCTCCCCCTGAAGCGGGATCATCAACTATTACTGGCTGTGCTGTCGTTGGTGGTAATGTAGCTGGCAAGCTAGGTGTAGGTAATGCAGGTGGGCCCTGGGTTGCAGGTGCATTAAAAGGATTGCTAGGACCAGTGGCAGGAGCAGTGGCAGGAGAGACAGTGGGGGGAATCGTGTCCTGAACAGGGTTGTGAGGATGAATATTTGAAGGAGGAGTTCTGTTTGCATATTCTGGGACAGTGTCATCTAAGTAGGAAGAAAGGAAAATGTCCGCTGCGGTCTGTTTATGACGGAGTTTAGTCGGGACCAATGGTGGCGGCAAATTACTGGGTACTTCCGGGGTGGCCTTAGGTAGGCCCTCGGCGAGAAGGGGGTACATGCCTTTCATAAGGGCATTTCTTTGTCTGTCTAACTGTTCTGCTCTAACTCGTTCACCTTCTTCTAGTAGCTCTCTTTCTCTAGCTTTTTCAGATTCTTCTCTACTTTTTTCTGCTTTCCTAATTTCTTTCTCTGTTCTTCTATGCGCTTCTTTACGCCACAATTCTATAGCATCTTTCTGGGATTGTCTGGCTTTCTTTTTCCATAGTGCTTCCTCTACTCTCATGATGCATTCAGCATCCCATGTCCCTGAGACAGGCCATCTATATTTCTCTTCCAGATCCTTGGTATAATCAACCCATAAGTCTAAGTACAGTATGGCATCTAAGCCATGTTTTTGGTACATAAAATGACCTGGAGTGCCCCTAGGCGGGACGGGAACTGTCCACAATAACCACAATAAGGAATAGCAAACAATCATTCATACCACGACATTAAACACATTAAAACATTTCAGACTGATACTACCTGGTACATAGAAAACTCAAATTCTGAAAATCTCGAGAAACAATACTAGAATACTGGATCACTAGATGCACTGCTAAAACAGTACAGACATACCGGTCCCATAAAGAAACACGTCATACCGTATTCACCTAAGTGAACACGTCTGGACCGGGTCTGTGTACCCAGACCCGTCTTGACCGGGCACAAATTAATGAACCCGTCTAGATGCGTTCCCAACAACGGTACTCACCGGGAAGCAAAACTGAAGGCCTCGGAAACTTGATACTGGACTGGACTGGACTGCTACGGCGTCTGGCTGCTACTACTGCTACGCATGCGCTTCAGAACAGGTGGGCCTCCGGATACCTCGGACCTTGCTCTCTCGGCTTGGGCTCTGGTCGGGACTCTCCGCATTCCTCACCGCCTCGTCTGGATGCCCTGCCGCAGTCTCCGTCTCCTCCGTGGGCCTGAGGGAGTTAGCAGGAAAACCCGCAGGTGTGCACAGGAGTCCGTCACGGCTGTAGAAGGGGTCAGGGGCCTGCGTTACATCGCCGGCGCGTGATGAAGGGGAGGGGTACCTGTTCGGGTGCCAGATTATGTGGTAAATAAAATTACGGGACTATTTTTCTATACATTAAATGACAATAAAGGATAGCTCAATAAATGAGAGGCAGAGTCCGTGGTATCTGAGTCATACGGGCTTTAATTAAGTATCTCGAGAGACTGGACATCGGGTTCCATCACCACTAAGGTTCAGGAAGGGATATTCAACATTTTATTAACATCACACATTATATATAGTAAAACTGTATAATTGAAATGAATACAGTAGGCGTAACAAGTGAAAAGAGAGAGATAAGGACACATGGGCGTAAAAGAGGGCGTGTACAGGGGCGTACACGGAGGTGTGTACTGGAAACGTCACAGAAATGTCATAAGTGGGTGGATGCATAGAGAAGTTCTGCAGGGTCAGCAGAAACCTTTACCCTGGGTGCGTGCGCAACCGAGTATGACGTGTAACTGGGGAGAGCTGGGGGACTTGACTTTAGCTCTAGTAGAAGAGTCTTGGTGTCTGGGATGTCAGAACGACCTGCACCTATAGCATATCTGGTATCTTATGTTTAGAGGATGTGTTGTCTGAAGGAAAAGGTCTCTCAGGCAGAGGCCGTTCAATACTGAACGCTAGTGCGTGCATACATGTCTTGGTGCAATGCGCGGGGGCCATGGGCCTACCATGGTAACGGGTTCAGTAAATTACTTGCAAGGAGACAGGAAAGCAGGGCCCTTTGCTCTGCAGCCGGGAACACGTTTACCTATTTCACTAGACTGGAATGTGTTTTCGAGGAGACTGAGCAGATAACTGTAGGCAAAATACTGTCTTGGCAGGTAGGCCAGGCCGAGCCGGGCACCGCTCGCTGGGCAGGAAGTAAGGCAGAGGTCAGAGATGCATACCTAAACTGCAGCTTTCAGAGACAGAAGCGACTCGGAGCCTCAATTAAGGGCCTGGCTCGACTGAGACAGAAAAACGTGGAAAACGTGTGCTTCGCGTTATTTAAAAGTGCACCATGTAAAGAGGTTGGCACCATAGGCCTAAAAGCCAAATTAACGTGGTTTTCTTGGAGGACTGAATAACTGACATGTTGACGTTGGACGCAAATGCATATGCGTCTTCATGGCAGGCACAGGAAAGGAATTACACGACATACATGGAACATGGGTGCATGGATAGGGTGCGAGTGGGGGACACATTGATTACCTAAAAATTTCTATTTCCTCATTCCCTCCTTGGCCCCTACTACACCCTTTAGGATATGTCTATTTTCATGAGACTATCTATCTGTTCGTATAGCATCATTTGCTCGTCTTTTTTCATTCTGGAACGGGAACGTGAACTTGGACGGGGAATACAAGCTGTGGCGCACAAGCCGCAAATCGCTGGCCCACATTGCAGACAGAGACAACAACTGAATACTATAAGCAGTATTTTTCCTAGGAATGATAACACTTTCCATCCCCAGGCGGATATCACACTCCAGAGCCAACCGGACCAAGTCCAGGTGCCAGGAGTCTGGTGTATCAGATGAGCTATCTCATGAAGCCTTGTGATCACTTTATACACTGATGGCGCGTTATTAGGAATAAACACGCAACAACTGGATCCGAACACTCTACAAGCCCCGCCCCTATCGGCCAAGATGACGTCAAGTACAAGGCGGTTTTGAAGAACAACGAGTCTCATAGCAGACTGCTCTTCGGTCAGGTTACCTAAAGCAAAAGTAGTTTAGTTCACTACTGCCTCAAGGGTTCTGGTCAATCTTCGTATTATCTTACTATTTTGGACGGGACCTATGAACCAGAAATATCCTTTAATATAATCCTTATACTGATCCCATGCTGACTCAGAATAATCGATAACAGGAGGAAGGTCTCTCTTATGTCTTACATGCACAAGGTGTGAATTTCGATGATAATCGGAAGGGCCTAGAAAAACAGGTGGCAATAGGAATGCAATATAACATGTTCCATCCCAATCTAATGGCAGACGTACATAAGCTGTCTGACCACATATAAAATAAGAATGGCGGGAAGCTTTGAAAGTAGACTTTCCTTTATCACTGAATTCGACTACAGTATTACAATCACTGTGTCCTAAGTGTACTGAACCATTCTTTCTGACGCATAATTCACCTTTCACTGGTAAAACTGAAATAAACGGCAAGTCCGAATTAGTCTCGGACTGGACGTTCAGAATCATGAGGCTAAGTGTAAAATGTCCTAATCCATACACTTCATTTTCTAGATCGGTCCCTGTCCTTTGGGGAAGACCTTCCTTGTCTGGGAAACATGCTTTATTCATAACTGTATTCAGATCTCCCCATATCCAAGTGCCTTGGGAAACTTCGGACTTACTATCTAATGAGGACATTAAAGTAAACCATGCTCCGCACGAACCATTATGTGTAAACGGATAAGCAAAGAGGGGCAGAGCTCCCTTGTATTTCTGATAGGGAGGGAGTCGGCCACATACCCAGCAATTCGTGACATTGCTGGTCTGGTGAGAATAGTGTAACATACGGATAAAAGTATTGTTGCGCATTGCTAATCGATAGGACAGCTCTTGAGGGGGCAGGTCACTGAAAGTGTGCTCTACAGTGTCATTAGAGGAAGTATGTACATGGGAACCAAGAGGAGGAAAGAAAACATGTAGCATTAAACCTATGCATACTATCGATATACTCAGAATAAACATAAGAATTAAAGTAATGACGCATCTGCTATGCAGGTTTTTGCAATCTTTTTCTCTCTTTTCGATTCGCCTATCTCTCTGACTATTTGGGTCTATCTTATACATGTCAGAAACCTGTCTAACCGCTTCACCCGAGGGGGACTTAAGCAATTAAACGCTGTCTGACTTACTAGACCTTAGTTTCGATTTGTACTCCTGTTGCGGAGTTTTCTCTAACAGGGGGAGTTTAGAGTCAGTATCGGGGCAGTCCTTGGGAAATGTCTTTGGACACAGTCCATGAAATCGCTTGATGTGGCTGGAGTGGAGCCACCCTTTTCTTCCCTCAATCTTCACAGCGGTCCTCGTGGTCATCAACACCAGTTTCGGTTCCTTCCACCTGGGCTCCAGAGGGCTTGAGCGGTCAAAGTTGCGGACCAAGACCAGGTCACCCGGAACGATTTCATGCGGTTTCACCTGGGTGTTGTCCGGGAAGGCAGCCGCGACCTGTGAACGACAAGATAGTAGTGCAGACATCAAGGAAGCCAGGTAATCTGTCAGCATATTACTGTCAACATCTGTGATTCTACGCGGCATAGGCGTACCCCACATGTTGGGGGGACGACTGAAAACAATCTCATAAGGAGACAGTCCGGTTCTGGAATGGGCTACCATACGCATGTAAAAGAGGGCAACCGGCAGGGCTACCATCCAATCTACACCTTTTTCTGCACAGACCTTCGCTAACCGTGTTTTCAGAGTCTGATTATGTCTCTCAACGAGACCAGCTGCTTCGGGGTGTCGTACGCAGTGGAATTTCCACTGGTATCCTAACAGGAGTGATACCTGTTTCATGAGTTCGGACGAGAATGGCTGTCCATTATCTGAGTATACGACACGGGGCAAGCCGTATCGCGGGAAGAATTCACGGACCAACTGTTTGGCAGTGGTTACAGCAGTGTAATCTGGGACTGGGTACGCTTCTGTCCATCTGGAAAGGGCACATACAACTACGAGGACATACTTGAATCCTCGGCATCTGTCCATCTGGATATAATCCATCTGGAGGACTTCAAAAGGATGGTCGGGAGGATGAAATCCACCTTGTTCCACGGGAATGCCTTTGCCTGGATTGAACTGACAACAGATCATACAGGTACGTACTTTCTGTTTTGCTGCTGCACGTAAATGCTTTTTGAACCAGATATTCTGGATGCTGTCTAACATAGCTTTCTCTCCTAAGTGTGCTGGACTATGTGCTGTATTAATGATGACTTGAACCATAGAGTCAGGGAGAAACCATGTGGTTTTTCCCTTCGTCATCCATCCCTGATCTGTCTGGACCCCTCCTTGTTCCGTCCATTTCTTTATTTCTTCTGGAGTGGCATGCAACTGTATGTCGAGTACATCTTGTGTGGGATCCCTGACTGTCATGCAATGTGTCGGTGGAGTTACTTCAGTCTTTGTCGTGTCAGTCGGATTGTCTGTTTGAGTCTGAGCTGTAAGCTTAGCTATTCGATCTGCCAGGTCGTTACCCTGGGAAATAGTGTCAGTAACTTTAGTATGTGCTTTGCACTTCATGATGGCTATGGCTGTTGGCAAATGTATTGCTTCTAACAGAGCTTGAATGAGGGGACCATGTTGTATCTTGGCTCCGTGGGAGGTCAGAAAACCTCTCTCTTGCCAGAGAACGCCGAAGTCGTGAACGACTCCGAATGCGTACTGTGAATCCGTGTATATGTTTACTTTCATGTTCTTGGCTCGTATGCAGGCTTGGGTCAGAGCGATGAGCTCTGCTGCTTGAGCAGACAGTGTGTCAATACGATGTGTTTCTATGACTTCAGTTTCAGTGGTCACTGCATATGCGGCCACTAACTCTCCTGTACTTGTTCTCATACATGAACCATCCACATAAAGTGTCAGGTCTGGGTCGGGTAATGCAATGTCTGTCAAGTCTTGTCTTGGCTTTGTTACGGTATTGATGACGTCCACACAGTCATGTGGCGTAGGGTCTGCTGTGATAGAGGGTAACAGTGTAGCAGGGTTCAGTATGTTGCAACGTCTGATCTCTATGTGTGGTTGAAACAGTGTCAGTTCATATCCTGTCAGACGTGCTATGGTCAAGTGTTGAGTCTGTGTCCTGTTTAGGAGAACTTCCACGGAGTGTGGAACCTGTACTGTCAAGGGATGTCCTAACACTATGGAATCGCTTTGTCTGATAGCTAGAGCTGTTGCTGCAACTGATTTAAGGCACGCAGGCAGAGCCTGGGCTACTGGATCCAATGTACTAGAAAAATAAGCACAAGGCTTGTGTTTTCCTGCTTGATCTTGTGTGAGAACAGATAATGCTGTGCCATCGCGTTCTGTGACAAAAAGTGTAAAAGGTCTGCTGTAACATGGTGTCGCTAAAACAGGTGCTTGACATAAAGCTTTCTTCAGTTCATCAAAAGCTTGTGTATGTTCCGGAGTCCAAGGGAGGACAGTCGAAGTCGCTGCCTCCTGTGTTGTCAACTGTATGAGTGGCTTGGCTAGATATGCATACTGGGGAATCCATTGTCTACAGTAAGAAGTGAGGCCAATGAAGGCGCGTACTTCCCTTAGGTGTCTTGGGCTGTGGAATATGTGCAATTAACTGGATGCGATCAGGTGTCAACTGCCTACCCCTCTTGGACAGCAAGTGTCCAAGGTAAACCACTTGCTGGGCACAGAATTGTAGCTTCGAAGGGGACACTTTATGCCCCTTTTCGGCCAGAAAATACAAGACTGTCGGCAATGCACGTTCGCAATCTCGTTCTGTGCGTGCTGTAATTAACAGATCGTCAACATATTGGAGTAGGGCAGTGTCAGTAGGCATATGAATACTGTCTAGTTGTCGTTTCAGTGCTTGGCTGTAAATACTAGGACTTTCCGTGAACTCTTGAGGTGCACGTGCAAATTTGAAGCTTCGGCCATTTAAACAGAATCCGAAAAGGTACTGGCTTTCCGGATGAATGGGGACACTAAAGAAGGCGTTCTTGAGATCGATTACAGTAAAGAACGCTGCAGTCAATAGAGAAGAAATGTCTGGGACCACTGGGTACTGGGGTATTATGCATTTGTTTAATTCTCGAAGGTCGATCACCAGTCTGTAGACCGGTGGTGCATTCGGGTCAGTTCGTTTAAGAATCCGGATAATTGGAGAATTACATACATTGGAGTCAGTTTCTACAACCACTCCTTGAGCAATGAGCTCGTCAATAATTTTCAGTAAGGCTGCTACAGCCTCAGGTGGTAACTTGTATTGTTGGATTCGAGGCAGTACAACTCCTTGTTTGAGAGTAACACGATAAGGTGTAATATGCATGCAACCTACATCAGTTGGACCTTGCGCCCATAAGTGCTGTGGTACATTCTGCAATCGTGGATCAAAATCTCTTAACACATAATGTCCTTTAAAATCACGTAAAAACAATCTCACTCATTCCGGAGAACAACAAATCACTGCTCCTAGTGCTTTCAATGTCTTAATACCAAGCAAGTTTTCAGGACATGATTTCGTAAGTAACAAGTCTGTAGTACGAGATAATGGGCCAACTTCTAGGGAAACTGGCGTTGACACTTCGTTAACAATAGGCTTTCCTGAAAATCCCAGGGAAACATTCTGTGAGCCTGAGAGGGGTGCCCCTGGAACCTCGTCATGACTGATGGTAGTTCTGCTCGCCCCTGTGTCAATCAAAAATTTTCTGTCTTTCCCTAATACCTGACTATGTACATAGGGACCCTCTTGATCTACAGGAACCCTGATAAGGGGCAAGCCAACCTCCCTCTCTAGGCTGTTTCATGAATACTGTTGATAATCGGGGTAATCTGACTGAGCATACTGGTACATTTGCTGTGTAACATGTTGCGTGGCAGCAATGGGTTGGGGTTGGTGTACTGCTACTGTCTGTTGTGTGTTCTGTGGAGGTTGCATGTTTTGCGGAATATTTTGTGGAACATGTTCTTGTCTAGGTGGACGCAGTCTTTCTTTCGTCTTGCCTGTAGCGATATTGTATTTTAGAACGGCACATTCGTTTATATAGTGACCTGGCTGTTTACAGTAGTTGCAATTCCCTTTAACAGGAGCTGCAGGATGACTAGTCTGTGTCGTACCCCTCTTCTGACCATCAGCTGGGACGGACTGGGCAACTAGTACTTTCATTTTCGTGTCTTTAATACGTCTCTGTTCGTGTTCGTGTTCTTCTCTAATTCTGTCCTGGTGGTACTGTAACATTTGTAACATTTGGGAAGGGGTATTAGCTTGCCATGTACTCTCGACTTTCAGTACTCTATTCTTAACTTGTGGTAAGGAATTCTCTACTAATTTGGTCACAAAAAGATGTGGGTATGATTCACTACTTGTCTTGAGGCCGCTATTAATAATGAAACATTTCTCGAATCTGGAATAAAAATCACTAGTGTCTTCGTCTTGTTTCTGTTTGCAGGCTGAGATAGCATCCCAGTCTTCCTTTTTAGTTGTCAATAACCTCGGCAGGACTTGTACTAATAATTCTGGTAATCCTTTAGCTTTATCCCCAAGACCAGTACCAGGGATTCGCGTATTTTCTTCATTTTCTAATTCTGCCCAATCAATCTTTTTCTCTCCCACTTCCCATTCTTTTTCTTTAAGTTTTTCGTAAATGCCGGCTGGAAACAGAACCTTTAACATTTTAAGGATATCGGGATATGTATACTCCCCCATACGGAGCATGTCTTTTAATTCACGGTGGAACCCTGCTGGATCTTTATCATGACAGGGCACTAATTTTTTCATTTCCAATAATTCCATTTTGGTTAAGGGGGTGTAGACAAATACTCGTTCAAGTGTACCGTCTGTCTTCCGGACGGGATGAACTTCTCGTAAGGGATTCTGTCTGTCTATGTAAAAAGTTTTCCTTACTGGGGGTGGAACGGGACCAAAATGTGGAGTCAGGAAAGTTCTGTATTTGTGTCGTTGTTCTAGAATTATATTAATTCAATCGGTACCTAGGCCTCTCCATCTCTTTAGGAGTAACTCTTCCAATACATTATATAGGGGACCTGGATCAGAATGCTGACTTTCGTACAATGTAATGAGATGTTGAATCATGTACATACCAGCTAGTCGCTGTTCGTCTGGGGAAAGATTCAAAAATGTTTGCGCTACTGAATCATCTTTATATACGCTAGTATTGCCAGCCCATTGGACTGCTGACCGGGCTAGTTCCTGTTCATGCATGGTACTAAGTTCACTGTAACATATTCGTTGTTTCAGTACTTTATCGGTGGCTTGGAATAGATGCTCAAGAGAACATTGTTCTGGTATGGGAGAAAGAAAACGTTTCTTGCATTCTGGGCGTATGGGTCTGTCAAAGGGGTTCGCCCTACCTACATACGCTATTCTATCTGCACTCGCAGTTTCTATATCATCTCTTCTGAGACTTCATCATCCGCTTTCTCGGCTTCTCTCGCGGCTTTCTCCCTTGCGGGTATGTCTAGAATTTCTTTACGAATCTTTCTATACATGGATTCTATACAACCTTGTTTACTATGTTTTCCATCAGCTATGTTGTCACTCCATTTTATCAGGACCTTCATCTCTTCTTTGTCTTTACCTGGATGGTCTTGTTCCCTAATCAAACAATTTATCAAAAACTGTAGGATCATACCTTGAGTCTCCACCTTTCTGTGTGCCATGGCCTCGTGAATACTCTCTGGTCTCTCCCCTGTTCTAATAAAGTGATATATGTTGTCTAGATGTTCATTCATGTCAGGTAAAATAGTCAAATAGTTTGTAACACGTCGTATACGTATTGAATATAATATCATCTGGTCTTCGCCTGGTACTGGATCATATCTACAATCTGTAAGGTACTGTTTAAGGGCTGCGTATGTAGTTACTTTTGGTGTGCGTTGTAATGCTGCTTCTCCTAATGCTGTTCGTTTTACTTGAGGCGGGGTGACAGGGAGACCTCCTGTTGCTCCCCCTGAAGCGGGATCATCAACTATTACTGGCTGTGCTGTCGTTGGTGGTAATGTAGCTGGCAAGCTAGGTGTAGGTAATGCAGGTGGGCCCTGGGTTGCAGGTGCATTAAAAGGATTGCTAGGACCAGTGGCAGGAGCAGTGGCAGGAGAGACAGTGGGGGGAATCGTGTCCTGAACAGGGTTGTGAGGATGAATATTTGAAGGAGGAGTTCTGTTTGCATATTCTGGGACAGTGTCATCTAAGTAGGAAGAAAGGAAAATGTCCGCTGCGGTCTGTTTATGACGGAGTTTAATCGGGACCAATGGTGGCGGCAAATTACTGGGTACTTCCGGGGTGGCCTTAGGTAGGCCCTCGGCGAGAAGGGGGTACATGCCTTTCATAAGGGCATTTCTTTGTCTGTCTAACTGTTCTGCTCTAACTCGTTCACCTTCTTCTAGTAGCTCTCTTTCTCTAGCTTTTTCAGATTCTTCTCTACTTTTTTCTGCTTTCCTAATTTCTTTCTCTGTTCTTCTATGCGCTTCTTTACGCCACAATTCTATAGCATCTTTCTGGGATTGTCTGGCTTTCTTTTTCCATAGTGCTTCCTCTACTCTCATGATGCATTCAGCATCCCATGTCCCTGAGACAGGCCATCTATATTTCTCTTCCAGATCCTTGGTATAATCAACCCATAAGTCTAAGTACAGTATGGCATCTAAGCCATGTTTTTGGTACATAAAATGACCTGGAGTGCCCCTAGGCGGGACGGGAACTGCTTCTTCGAGTATCCCTTTCCTGGTTCCTATCTGACGTAATTTCGAAAACAGCGGCATATTTGAACTTACTTGAGCATGAACACAATAACCACAATAAGGAATAGCAAACAATCATTCATACCACGACATTAAACACATTAAAACATTTCAGACTGATACTACCTGGTACATAGAAAACTCAAATTCTGAAAATCTCGAGAAACAATACTAGAATACTGGATCACTAGATGCACTGCTAAAACAGTACAGACATACCGGTCCCATAAAGAAACACGTCATACCGTATTCACCTAAGTGAACACGTCTGGACCGGGTCTGTGTACCCAGACCCGTCTTGACCGGGCACAAATTAATGAACCCGTCTAGATGCGTTCCCAACAACGGTACTCACCGGGAAGCAAAACTGAAGGCCTCGGAAACTTGATACTGGACTGGACTGGACTGCTACGGCGTCTGGCTGCTACTACTGCTACGCATGCGCTTCAGAACAGGTGGGCCTCCGGATACCTCGGACCTTGCTCTCTCGGCTTGGGCTCTGGTCGGGACTCTCCGCATTCCTCACCGCCTCGTCTGGATGCCCTGCCGCAGTCTCCGTCTCCTCCGTGGGCCTGAGGGAGTTAGCAGGAAAACCCGCAGGTGTGCACAGGAGTCCGTCACGGCTGTAGAAGGGGTCAGGGGCCTGCGTTACATCGCCGGCGCGTGATGAAGGGGAGGGGTCCCTGTTCGGGTGCCAGATTATGTGGTAAATAAAATTACGGGACTATTTTTCTATACATTAAATGACAATAAAGGATAGCTCAATAAATGAGAGGCAGAGTCCGTGGTATCTGAGTCATACGGGCTTTAATTAAGTATCTCGAGAGACTGGACATCGGGTTCCATCACCACTAAGGTTCAGGAAGGGATATTCAACATTTTATTAACATCACACATTATATATAGTAAAACTGTATAATTGAAATGAATACAGTAGGCGTAACAAGTGAAAAGAGAGAGATAAGGACACATGGGCGTAAAAGAGGGCGTGTACAGGGGCGTACACGGAGGTGTGTACTGGAAACGTCACAGAAATGTCATAAGTGGGTGGATGCATAGAGAAATTCTGCAGGGTCAGCAGAAACCTTTACCCTGGGTGCGTGCGCAACCGAGTATGACGTGTAACTGGGGAGAGCTGGGGGACTTGACTTTAGCTCTAGTAGAAGAGTCTTGGTGTCTGGGATGTCAGAACGACCTGCACCTATAGCATATCTGGTATCTTATGTTTAGAGGATGTGTTGTCTGAAGGAAAAGGTCTCTCAGGCAGAGGCCGTTCAATACTGAACGCTAGTGCGTGCATACATGTCTTGGTGCAATGCGCGGGGCCCATGGGCCTACCATGGTAACGGGTTCAGTAAATTACTTGCAAGGAGACAGGAAAGCAGGGCCCTTTGCTCTGCAGCCGGGAACATGTTTACCTATTTCACTAGACTGGAATGTGTTTTCGAGGAGACTGAGCAGATAACTGTAGGCAAAATACTGTCTTGGCAGGTAGGCCAGGCCGAGCCGGGCCCGCTCGCTGGGCAGGAAGTAAGGCAGAGGTCAGAGATGCATACCTAAACTGCAGCTTTCAGAGACAGAAGCGACTCGGAGCCTCAATTAAGGGCCTGGCTCGACTGAGCCAGAAAAACGTGGAAAACGTTGGCCATCCCTGGACACGTGTTTCGAGGTTGTTACCTCTCATCAGCAGGGAATAGGCATGTGTGTAGGGTTGCTGCGTAGGCTGCCAAAAAATGTTCTCAGGTCCGGTACCGCTCGTGGCACGCAGCTGCGTAAAACCATGAGCTCGTCAGCCCCACTGGCTCAAGGGAGCCTGAATATAAACGAAAATCCAATTCGTCACACACTGCTCGTACTACCAGCGTGTTACCCGAAAGCATTGTGGTCCATGAAGTAAGCATCAGCGGGTGCGCCTCTGCCAGAGTCTTGAGCAAAAATCACTGTCGCGTTGGCCATCCCTGGACACGTGTTTCGAGGTTGTTACCTCTCATCAGCAGGGAATAGGCATGTGTGTAGGGTCGCTGCATAGGCTGCCAAAAAATGTTCTCAGGTCCGTTACCGCTTTTTCTTTTTTTTTTTTTTTATTGCCAAAGATGGCCGCTTCATGCTTCTCATTCTAATGCAAATGCTCCTGATCAAACTAAAGTTTGCATGTTCTGCTTAACTATTAATGCTATAGTTAAAATAAAGTAATAGAGTAGAAATAAGTGGTATACAGTGCATTCATTTAATTTTGTATTTTAATGTGTCTCTCTTTGACTTTATTGATAGTTCGTATTTGGGTCTGACGGGTGTCACAAACTCCATTTTGAATCACTTGGTCATGGGCAGATGACTTCGAAATCCTCAAAGCCTCTCACATGGAATTGATGCCAGTTCCCATCTTATTCGCGACGTTCATGGGAATCTTACCTAGTGACCCGGAGCAAGAGGAAGAGAAAGCACAGAAATGTATACATTGTTTATGAATTGAAATAATATTGCTGGGTGGAATCAAATTCATGAGAAAGTAAATTATGGGTGGGAACATTGATCAATTACATTGAATGAAAATGACCTCATACTGGTATGGTGTGATGACCTCTCCTCGCCTTTCTGACCAACCAAATAAAGGGAATACATGAATTTGCAACATTGGGGGTGGTACATACCCTGGAAAATGGTATAACAAAGGTAGGCTTAGTTAGTTAGATTGTCCGACTTGTCACAGACCTGTCACTGACCCAACGTATGCTGAAGAAGAATTGAGAACACAGTCCTGGCTGAGCACTTTGACAGAAGACTCATGAGTTTGCTGAGGGAGAAGAATCGATCTACCTAGTCGGAGTCCGATAGTAGCCATAGAGAGGGTTGTGACGCTGGCGTTGCACTTAGTCGAGGTGGCCTGTCCTGTCCTGCACCTGTCCTGTCCTGTTGGCACCTGATTAGTCGGGAGCCTTTTTCTTGTCCCAGCCCGTGGCCAGGGTTGGTCCTCGCACCATTTCAGGTAAATATAATCTGTGTGGTATGTCCTTGTACCATTTTCCCTTTCTCGTCCTTCCCAGGTACCAATGTCTAAAGGTATTTTCTTAAAGTCCTGCAAGATTTATGTTTAATAGTTATTTTCTTACTTGCAAAATCCCTAATCTCTATTGTGGCACCTGACTCACAAAATATTGCATTGATAAAATGTTAAAAACTTACCTGAGTATGAGATTATTTCATGAAGGTAAATTTTATTCTCTACCTATTATTCTAACTCCTTTGATCCACTAGATTTAGGACTTAGAGTACAAGTGACAAGAAGTGTGGCTCACCGGTTAGAGGTGGCAGACTTAGAAGCAGAGGTCGGCCTGGGACCAGGGTTCAATTCCCGACGCGGCAGGGTACGGAACCAATGTCAGCGGGCTCGATAAATCTCGCCTCGGTGCCTCTCTAACCATGGGTCTCACTCTGCAACTCTGGGCAATAGCTTGCTTAATCTCCACAACGGCCCCCGCGCTGCCGGGGATGCCTGGCTTCACCTTGGGGATGCCCAATGGGGACCATCTCACAGGGAAAGCCAGGACGGGTTCCCCAGCGGTACACAGCGCCAAGAAACACCAGGGTGAACGTGCGCTCTACAAATTCATACTAACATAACATAACATAACATTGTGTACAGGCATAAGTCATAAAGGTGAATACAATTCTGATAGGCAGGAAGATAAATTGGATTACCGGTTCAAAGTGTGAATGTTTATGGGCCCAGGTGAGTATGGTAAACTGAGCTAGTAAACACGCACCATCACATGGCTGCCCCAGCAACGGGGCATCCCAGCGCTAAGAGTCCTAATAGTGCAGACACCAGAGTCAAAATATCCCAACCATCACCATTGTGGCACAGTAGACCCTGCTTGCCCTGTGACCCCTGAACCAGGAATGACATTCCAGTTCTCACTTAGGAGCGGTCTTGCTGTTAAAGTTCTCTTGCTTATAAGGAGGTGCCTTCAATTTGTGAACACCCCGTATGTGCTGGCAATTCTCCAAGGAACCGCAAATGTTCTGAGAGCCTGTCTGTCGCGGCTGATGTTGAGGCAAAGTGGCTGACGCGGAGAGGGAGAGGCCAAAACAAAGAACAGATTAAAAAAAATGTCACTGAATTCCTTTGCATCGCCGCTCATCTTGTCCCACTGCAAGCACAGGCTCCCAGACTGCCATGCAGCCAATCCTGATGCTGCTCTCACAGCATGAGAGCAGCATCAGGATTGGCCTGAGCGCCCTTTATTTGAGCTCCCAGGGAGACTGGGAGCCTGTCCTGCTGTCTCCAGCGAGGCAATGCAGCTCGGGTTGGAGACAGCTTCAGTGCGCATTATGGTTGGGCCATCCTGAGACGGCCGGCCAAACCGTCATGCGCACTGACAACAGTGCACCTACCTCTCCTCTTCGTGCTTGTCATCCCCATGGCCCTGCCCCCTAGACTCCACCGTACAGAGAAAAATAAAACGATAATAAACATGCTGTATTGTCATTTTATTTTAAAGTTTTGCAGCTGCTGGCGCGGGGGCATCGCTGCTCCGCAGCCGCAGCTGGAACTTGTTACTGATGTATTACAGTGCTCAAGCGCTGCTAAACGCTAAATGACACCCTATGTTTTATAAAGAAATGCTGAATTATGTTCTTGTGTATGTGAAGTATAGCTGGAGCTTTCTACCAAGTTGTTGAGTAGGAAGGAGACAGTTCAGGAAGACACTCCAACCAAGGAAGTGCTACTTTCATGGCCCTCCTGTGAATAAATCCGGTATCCAAACATTAGGACCAAGGCACACTAACTCTAAATAAACTCCCCTGTAAAAAGAGCCACTAAAACCTGGTGTATGTGACTCCTTCTGTGAGTGTTCATCGCTACATGAGGCAAACTGATTTCAGAAGACCTCATTCTCCTGAAAGCCATTCCTTCATTTTCCCCTTTGGGAGATAACTGGTTACCCACCTCCAATGCATCTCCCAGTGAAGGGGTTTGACACCCAGAAAGTGAGTATGTACTTATTTATAGAGATAAAACGAATTTGCGTTCTGCCTACATCCAGGTAAAGAAAATAAGTATGTATGGTTTAGCATTTAAAGGACAATGCCTACCCCCATAGCCGCCCCATAAGCACAGACGAGGCACACTTGGAGGCATGTGCTGGTTGCACTTCCTCTTGTTCGCCCATTGGGCTCCTCCTATGCTACCAAGGCCTACCAATAAGTAGCAGGAGGTTTGAAAGAGAGAAAGGAGGAAAACTGGTAAAACTAAATCAGAGCGAAGCAGCAGTAAAATAGAAATGAGAAGAAACCAGTCCAGAAAGTATTCAGAAGCCATTCATCCCAGACACGAAAGAAGAGGAAATTAATGGACAAACTGTTGATTTATGGCATTAAGGAAAACATTGTCAAAATACTTGAGAATGCCGGCGGAATACGAAAGAGAACAGCAATAAAGCAAGAGTATTCCTTTAACCAAAACATATTCACTGTCCCATGGGGTGTAAGCAATCTCCTTAGATTTTTATTTTTTTTAATGCAATTTAAAATTGGAAATTATATTTTTTTTAAAAGGTTAAACACTATTGAATTCCAGAGTTGCAGGAAACATGAGCGATTTTCTATTCATTCGAGCGGAAAGTTACATCTTTAAAGGCTTCAGCAATTTCCACACCCTCCAAGATCGCCCAGGTCAGGCGTTTGTTGTGGATCCATTTCTGTTTTTGTCGCTGCGTTCTGGGATTTGCCATTCTGCACTTAGTGGAAAAACACAACTTCTAGGTTCTAATTTACAATATTTTGACTCACAGCAGTGCAGCAAGCCTTTCTGCAGCACTGTCATGCGGCAAAATAAAAGGGCAGCAATGCACCATATCTACAAGATACGGTGCATTCCTATCCTGTTCCCCTGTCCTGGCTCACAATGGGCTGCCATGCACCATGGTCCAAGGGTGTCTGCGTTGTTGGGGGTGATTGTTTTTATGGACACCTTCTGGCACTAAAACAATCACAAGAGGTGTTTTTCTCTTCAGAATGCAGAACACATGGAAAAAGAAACAAGCAATGGCATAGCCAATAGGTCACGCCTTTGGGGCCTTATAAGTGTTTAGCCGTGCAACAATTGATGTTGCACCCAGGCTATTGTGCTGGATAACTAAACACCTATAAGGTCCCAAAGGCGAGACCTATTGGCTATGCCAATGCTTGTTTTTATTGCTAGTGTGAGTTAATGGTGTAGATAATGTACATGGCAGTGATATAAGTATTACCATACAGAAGAGGGTGTGTGAAAAGGGTTTTGTGAGTGAGCGGTGTTGCGGCTGTCCATGGAGAACATTACAGGTGTTTGAGAAGATATGTGGGACAGGTGTTACCGAATGGCTGTGGGTTAGAGCTGTAAACTGCTGTGCTTTGTTTGGAGTGGGCTGCTTCAGTAACTAACGTAGAAAATGAACAGCGCAAGTAGCTGAGGTAAGTGTTTAAAGTTACAGCGAGTTTGAGAAGTGAGCAACAGGGCTATGCTGTGAAAGACTAAAAGAGGTGGCATGTAGCTATGGGTGAGACATGACTGAATGATTAGTATTAAAAGTAAAGTTTTTTTTCAAACAATCTTTATTAATATTTCAATGACTAATCCAACATTGTGGTTCACACGGTATACATATTATCTGTAGCTGTCCTATCGTATCCAGTTCCAATTTCCAATATAAGCATCCCAATTTCCATTATAAACATCCCTTTTTGACACTATTGTCGTATTTCAGTAACAATTCACATTTGACGCATATCAATGAGAATATTCCATTATTTCAGGATCAACGTATTGTATAAATAAAGTTATGTTAAAAATCTGAGGACGATTGATTGGCTTTTTAAGTGGTGCTTTTGTGTGTGTTGAATAGTGGTTTGCTCAGAGGATGACCAGTGTTGCATGCGGCTGAATGTGTGGGAGTGAGTGAAGGGGTGATGACATGGGTGAGTGTTATTGCATCTGCTCTGTGTGTTTGGTATTGTAACAGAGTGCTGTATGTGAATGATGGTGAGCGAATGGTGTAAACAATTAAGGGTTGTGGGTTATGTTATCAGTTTCTTGTGATAAGTGTCTCATTTTAAAGGTGGCTGAGTGGAGTTGTGCGAGACCAAGTAGTGTGGTGAGTGAATGACCGGTAGAAGGGGTGACTGTACAGTGAATGAGTGATTAATGTGAGTTATGCAATTTGTGCTTAAGAGGCTAGGTGTGTGGGTGGCTGAGCAGGTGCATGCAGCTGAGTTAGTGTGTCTGATGTGAACAGCTTGGGGTGAACAGGACTGATATGGACCAGTTATATTGTAAAATAGATTGGTATTTACAACTGAGGAGTTTTGAGTCGCTGGTGAGTGATGCATGTGTGAGTAAGTGATATTGCAGAGTTACGTTCCAAAAAACTGAATTGAGGTAGGAATTGCCGTGGGCAATTATGTGGTGCAGTAATTGAGTTGTGAGTGAGAATATTGTGCAACTAATGTTTCGTACTCTGAATTGATTGTTTTTCGATGACTAAGTGGTATGATAATGTAACTGGCAAGAGTGAGTAGTGTTGTGTGAAAACTAATGTTGAGACATGACAGTGAAAGAAAATGATCCCCGTACATCATTAGACAAACTGTAAATAATAATAATAATAAACGCACTTTAACATTACTACAATGCAAGAATCAAATTCCAGTTTATTACCACAGTGAAGCAATAGTGGTATGCAAGAAAAAAAGTTTATTGACTCACAGATTACATGCTATAAAAGTCCTTTACACCTTGTACATACACTTACCTGTGCTTTGCAGTGACTTGTAAATAAATGTAAAACAAACAAGGGAGGAAGCAAGGCAGGAGGAAAGGGGTGGCGGAAAAGGCGGGCGACATCCAGTAAAATAGTTTGGGAAGAAGCTGCGTGAAGGGGTTTGGGGCTAAAGACTGGAGAGTTTGTAATCCATTTAATTACATCCAGCGGAGCCAGTATGTGTGCGGTGTAAGGTAAGAGAGGCTCGTGAGTTAAACTGTACAGCCCAGTGACACGTGCTGCTTATCAAAGGAGCATGCTGTGGAAACGACGTGCATTAAAAAAAAGTTCAGAACATACTCACCCAGTACCCGACAGACCACATCCAGCAGCACAAAGGGTAGCCTGCTCTTGTCAAACATGCTGTCAGCTCCTCCGGCGCACACAACGAGAGCAAGACCTGTGTGGGGACTGTGCCAAGGCCTGTGGTCAGGAGCAGCTCACGGGCTCGGTGTAGGCTTGGGTAGCACACAGATTCTTGGGCTCGGCTGGTGGTATTTTTCTAGGTTTTGGCGCCACAAGGGAAAATCCACCGTACGTAATTCTAAATGGATATTTCTTAAGACGGTGCTACAAGGAGAAGAGAACCACACTCCCTCTTCTAGGTTAGGCTAGAGCCACACAAAGATTAAGACTCCTTAGCACACGTTTTATAGTTCAAGTAGTATACATGTGTTTCCACCATACATCAATCATACATTCATAAATAATTCAGATCCTATTATAGCCTTGAGAAAGTCGTGGGTTACATTCCCTTAACGACGAAACACGTGTTGGCTGAGACGTCTCCAGAAATTAAACAACACCAACGACAACCCTGACTAAAAAGGATCTGAATTATTTATGAATGTATGATTGATGTATGGTGGAAACACATGTATACTACTTGAACTATAAAACGTGTGCTAAGGAGTCTTAATCTAGCACACAGATTCACTGTGGGCTCGGGCTGCCCAGCGACCGCGGCCTTTGTCACAACATGCGTTCTCTGGCTAGAACGTATGTCTAATAGACGGCCATGTTAGGTGTAGGAAAGCCGCTCCAAATCACTAGCACGTCCTGCAGCGAGCACGGAATTGTGGACAGGGTTTTGCTTGCCCATATCTGGGAAGGTGATGAAGGAAGACAGTGGGAAATGACCAGAGGGAGTGACACGTGCGGCGCGAAAGTGAAACTAACATGAAGCTGACGAGGGGGGAGAGGCGGAGCGAGGCGAGACATAAAAAACATGAGTGGTGACGCGAGTTGTGCGCACACACGCGCGACAGAAAAAAGTGTTGTGCACGTTGCGCGCGCATGTGCGCGTTCTATCAAGCTGGTCACCTACAATCCTGTGGTGGGTAGCACTTTTGAAACCCGCTTACTAAATGTCTCGCTGACAGCGCATGCGGGCTGGCTCAGGGAGACCTAAAAACAAGGAGAATTAAAGTATTTCTCCTCGTTGCGCCTCCATTACCCCTCGGGAGGCGTAGGAATCTGATACGTTCCCAGGTTTACAAACATTGTAAATCTGGGAATACGTCAGGTTCCATGGATTTTGAGTTGGAACACACACAGCAACACCCATGGAACCCCCTTTCACGCAGAGTAATGCGAGAAAGAAGGTCATATTTACAAAACCATGAAAAGCCACGCATGGTGGCTTTACATGGCCTTGTAAATATGGACAGGCACACTGAACCACTGGTGCGTCAAAAAAGTGAAAGACCAGTGGCACAATGGGCTTGTAAATAAACCCCTCAGTCTCAAAACTCCAAGACAAAATAAGCTATGGACCTTTACCTGGAGCAACTTCAGATCTCTAATTACCATAGAAACATAAACTTATTATAAACGTGTTGAATAGACACAGAAAGTGAGCTTGGGCAAATTTTAAATTACACATGCGAAACTCTTGAAAATTCTCAACATTTTACATTACACATAATTTTGACGATCGAGGTACTGGTCACTCAGAAAAACTCCCATAAAGAAACATTGTTTTCTCAAACCAGTCTTCTGCCAGCATTTGGCCTGTTTTTTATGCAAAGTATGTTTTCATGGGGAAAAAGGCAGGCAAAATACCAGTAAACTGCATTTTACACTAAAAGTGAAATTTCCCCATAACTGTTTTGTACTCATGACAAAAAACACATAATTTGACACATTCTGAATATTTGCTAGTCACTTTACATAGCTCCATTACCTCATAAAGGTGCTGGACCTGCTGCATCAAGCCTCTTTATGGTCCCAGTACTTCTCTAGGACTTTCAATATTTTAATAATGTAATTGTAATTGTAAACAGCATTTATAGAGCGCACTGTGACCCTACAGGTATCCTGGCGCTTGAACACATGAGACCAGCTAGCCTCTGAGTATATTGGAGGGCACGGGGTCACGGGGTCAGTGGAGCTAAAAGCCCATGGCCACAGACTTAAGCCCTAGGAAAGAGCCAAGTCTATAACTTCTTTCTAAATGGCAGTACGTTTTCCTTTTTTTTTTATTGAAGAGGATTTGCAAACATAGTTCATCATTATTTCATACATGTAAATCTTATAATATCTAACGTATTCAGCGATTAAAGCTAATATATCATATAGTATATGTTTCAAGTCACAAAAGCAATATTATATAATCCCAGCATGGAAAGAACGAAGAAAAAAAATAAAATAAGAAGAAACCAAAAGAGAAAAACAGGTTGACATATTATTGTTAGTCCGATCCCCCGACCAACTTTATCTATGTGATAATTAACTCTGTAGTGGTTGGATCAGCAATCCATCTTTGAAGCGGAGCCCAAATTACTCGCCCTTGTTTTCGGGCAGCCCGGCCTTTACACTTATAAAGTTCCTTTTCCAAGTGATATATAGCCAGTAGACGGCCGATCCATGCTTGAAATCATGGGGATCTGCATCTTTCCAATGGGTTGAAATTAGGAGTCTCATTACCACAATTGTGATAAAAACAAATTTGCTCGCATGGTAGCCGCATTGTAAACTTTCATCGCATCCTAATAACATTAAGGTGGCAGATATTTTAATGGGATGTTCTACTGCTATTGTCAAAAAAGATTCCAGTTGTTTCATCACTGTATTCAGTTGATCGCAGCTATAGAATATGTGTATCGTATCTGCAGGTCCTTGCTTGCATCTAGGGCATTTATTGTCCTCTCTTTTACCCCAAAGATGTAATTTTTCAGGGGTAAAATAAAGATCATATAGTGTATAATAATGTTGGCCTTTTAAATTCGCCACCAGAAAAATCTCCTTAGATAAATTCAAGGATCGGCATACATCGATATCACAATCGCCGGTCTTTACAGCCCATTTAGCCTCAACCGCTATCAGATCATCTGGGAGTGTATCCATTAGGACTTTATATATATTCTTAATTCTAGTCAGCGGATTGGAGATACTTTCGATTAAAGGTATCTTATGAAGCACTAATCCCTTTTTTATAACTTTATTCAGATAGCTTGTAATCTGATTATATTTAAAAAGAGAGTTATCAGATAAGCAGTATTTTTGTTGAAGCTCCAGAAATGGAAATCTTTGTTCGGCAGTGTATAAATATCCCCACCATGAGTACTCGATTTTCCTCCCATTGCCAAGCTGTTCTATCATACAACAATGGGGAGGAATTAAAGGATCGCCATAGCGGAGTATATCTATTATATATAGGTATATTAAATAAAATCTGCATCTTTTTCCAGATCTTCCAAACTGCAAACATTATCTTGAATTTTGTTTTTTTATAGTAGCTGGGCTCAATTTGTCTGGAGAGTATCCCTTGAGTGATATTACCTACGTCTAACTCATAAATTGAGGGTAGATCATCATTTAGGTTATATTGCCTGCCCCTGCTGCCTGGCATAATTACATATGCAATTTGCTGCAGAAAACACTCATAATAGTAATATGTAATATTTAATATTTGGGGCAGACCATACTCTTGTTCTTGCGGTAATGTTAAAAATGTAAAAGATCAGCGAATTTTAGAGTATTTCCAAGCGAAAGAGCTTTCGATGCTATCTATTCTTCTTAAAAATTGTTCTTCGATAACGATTGATATTGATCGAAACAAATATAAAATTTTCGGGAACATTATCATTTTTAAGATGTTACATCGTCCTATAAGAGATAAGTGGAGTCTATTCAACCATTAAAGATCTATGCTAATCTGATCACATATAGGTTGCATGTTTATTTTCCAGATGGTATCCATATCTCTAGTGATCTTAATACCTAAATAGGTTACTTCAGCCAATTTTCGAGAATCATTACACCCGGTGATAATGTTACATAAAATCTGTGTTTTGCCTGCCTTTAAAAGGTAGCCTGATTTCCGGCCATGCTCTTATGCTAATTCCTGGATCCGAATTATCGCCTTGTCTGGCTCTGTTGTTATTATCGCAAAAACAACAATTGATGGACAGAATGCAGAACAATGTCATACATTCATCCCAGTACAGAAATCTGGGCCTAAATCCATCAGTTTTTTGCACTCCACACCACCCCAGTTCAGACATGGCCATATGCAAATCAGCCTTGACCCTGTGCCTCATGGGAACAGTCCAGCCCGAACTGCCAAGCCATGTCTTTCCTCAACTGGAATCAAGCATCCTAGGACCGGTTTCTGGCTATCAGCCGTCTTCAGCCAGGATAGCTTGACTCCAGTGGTATGGAGAGCATGGGACTCACGTCTGAGCATACCCATCCCACTCGGGGTGACAAATGCAAAAACAATTGATGGACAGATGGCAGAACAATATCATACATTCACCCCAGTACAGAGATCTGGGCCTAAATCCATCGTTTTTTTGCACTCCACACAACCCCAGTTCAGACATGGCCATATGCAAATCAGCCTTGACCCTGTGCCTCATGGGAACAGTCCAGCCCGAACTGCCAAGCCATGTCTTTCCTCGACCGGAATCAAGCATCCTAGGACCGGTTTCTGGCTATCAGCCGTCTTCAGCCAGGATAGCTTGACTCCAGTGGTGTGGAGAGCATGGGACTTACGTCTGAGCATACCCATCCCACTCGGGGTAACAAATGCAAAAACAACAATTGATGGACAGAATGCAGAACAATGTCATACATTCACCCCAGTACAGAGATCCGGGCCTAAATCCATTGTTTTTTTGCACTCCACACCACCCCAGTTCAGACATGGCCATATGCAAATCAGCCTTGACCCTGTGCCTCATGGGAACAGACCAGCCAGCCAGACCGGTTTCTGGCTATCAGCCATCTTCAGCCAGGATAGCTTGACTCCAGTGGTGTGGAAAGCATGGGACTCACGTCTGAGCATACCCATCCCACTCGGGGTGACAAATGCAAAAACAAAAACCGTTGTTATTATCGCCAGGTCATCTGCGTATGCCAATATTTTTGTCTCACAGGTATTATGCTGGACTGGGGTGATAGTCTGGTCCTGGAGAATTTGCTCGATGAAGATGTCAATATAGATAGCAAAGAGTATTGGCGAGCAGGGACACCCCTGCCTTGTCCCCCTCGCAATTGTTATTGAAGCAGGCTCTTCTCACATAATATTCAATTTGGCATATGGCCAATGATACATGGCCTGTATAGCTGTTACAATGCCAGGGCCAAAGCCCCTTTGTGCCATGGTTCTCCATAAATATTGCCATGCAACACGGTCGAAAGCTTTCTCCGCGTCTAGGAGGATCATAGCCATCTTCTCCCCAGCTGCCTCAGTGATGTCCAACAAAGCTATCGCCCGTCTTATATGATCAGTAGTGCTTTTTTTCAGTATAAAACCGTGTTGCCAAGGAGAGAATAGATGGGCTATGATCCTCCCTAGGCGGGTAGCAAAGATTTTTTAATATAATTTTGTATCCGTGTTCATTAGAGATATAGGCCTATGTGAGGCAGGATTATTTGCAGATTTCCCTTTCTTTAAAAACACGACTATATCTGCCCTTTCCCAAGACTCTGGTAGAACCCCATTATATTGTATCCCTAAGAATAGATCTAATAATATAGGGGTTATTTCCTTTTGTATCGCTTTATATAACTCCAGGGGAATCCTGTCTGGACCTGTAGCCTTCCCTATAGCCATTGCTTGCAAAGCACCGTGTACCTCGGCTTCAGTTATTTCCTTATCCAGCTCTTCACGCATTTCTGCGGTAAGTCTACGGTGGCTACCTAGGATACACTCAGTGTCACTATCTAACATACGCTGTGTATCCCCTTGTTTATATAGATCTTGATAACATTTCTCAAATGCTTTTATAATATCTTTACTTACTGTGTAAGAAGCTCCATCACTGCTCTTGATCTCTGTTATATTGTTTTTAGCGGCTTTCTTTTTTGTGCGCAGAGCCAAAACTTTACCAACAGATTCCCCATACTCATATCCTTCAGATTTATATGTCTGATACATAGCTGCTTCCTTCTTAATATAGTAGTTGTTAATTTCAGCTTTCGTAATTGCGATATTATAACGGATTGCATTTTTGACACTCTCTTGTTTACGCCTGACTGCCCAGTATATTCATTTTCTAATTCTGCCAATTTAGACATCAATGTATTAATTCCCTGCTTTTCTTGTTTCCTGGTCTTCCCTACAAAGCTAATTGTCTCGCCCCGAAACCCAGCTTTATAACTATCCCAAACTATATAAACTATATTACGTGAAGAGCTATATTGATTATCTTCATAATAATTGGAATTCCATTTTCAAATATGCTCTATATACTCTTCATTATGCAATAGTGACCTATCAAATGTCCATCTCGCATTCGGTATTGTGGTTATGGTTGATTGCTTTATTTCGATATGCATATATCATAAAAGCAGTACAAAAGATAAAAACAGCATGTCGAAAAAAGTATGACTGTACATTAGATAAAAGAGTAAAACACATTTGATCAGCATAAATTAGTTAAAAAAAGGATTAAATTGATATGGACAGTCTTCTAAGTCTAATCAACCAAGCCCATTTTAAAAACTTGGCAACGGCACAAACAATAGGAGGGGCTGTATTGGTTAAAAGAATCCGAAGGGCGACAGAGAACTGGCGGGTACCCAATTCTCTGCAGATAGGTCCAAGCCAACGTGATCTGGGGCGACCATAGTCCGGGCATTCGAAAAGAAAGTGTGGCACCGTCTCTGGTTTATCGGGACAAAGAGTACAATAGCGTGATGAGGGCTGGGATTTATTCCACCTGGAGCAGAGGTCGGCCAAGGGTAGAGTTCCTAGCCGGAATTTGATGTACAGGGACCGGTCCATGGCGATTGTTATTATGTCCATGTACGGCTCGCAGGCGACGACATCTTTTATCAGCAGAAAAGCTGCGGTGGTTTTGCAGTGCTGCTGATTACTGATGCGCTTCACACGGACCCACTCCCAAAAAAGTTTTTTTAAGGTCTCCTTCGGGGGAGTGGAGTGGCTATGCCAGCAGGAGTCCAGGCCTAGGTCCCCTAAAAGATGTTTAATGTCCTTCAGCCATTTAATGCTGTGCCAAACGTCGGAGTGCATCACCTCAGCTAGGCCATCGGCATAAGGTTTTAGCTCCGGTACCCTCCACAGGCGATCCCACAGCAAGAGGGGTCGAAGACGGGCCTGTTCCCCTATTGCTTTACAGCCAGCATCCATGAGCACTGGGATAGTCGGACTACTCGATGGAATGGCAAGGAGATCTTTAATGAATTTGTTTTCAGCCTTGCTCAGTAAATCCACTTTGCCCAGGCCCCACAGTTCGGCTCCATAAAGTGACGCAGGGACTGCACGTACTTTATATATATCCAGTAGAGGGGCAACACAATGTTTTGTTGAGTTGTTGAACTCCTTAAGGAGGCCCCCCCCCACCCTTTTGTGGGCCATTGCCATTTTATTGATGTGGGCGGTCCAGCTCATCGCGTCGTTAAGTCGGATTCCCAAGTAGTCGAATTCTGCCACTCTTTCAAGGGGTGTAGAGTTCAGAATGGGAGGGCGGCCAAGTTTGCGGGGTGGGTGCATAACTAGGTACTTGGTTTTTTCCACGTTGATGACAAGTCCCCTGGTGGTGCAAAAGTCCTGGAAGCGATTCAGTAGTGTCTGGAGACCGTGGGGGGTTTTAGAGATGTGGAGGGTGTCGTCGGCGAACAGCAAAATTGGAATTTTTACGCCTCCCAGAGTGGGAGCGTCTGCTGGTTCGCCGAGTAGATGATCTACCACCCCATTGATATAGAGGGAGAATAGGGTGGGGGCCAGGACACAGCCCTGCCTTACTCCCCTCTCGACCCTGATCTTGTCGGTCTTTTCCCCATTCAACCCCCATCTGACCTGGGCATAGGTGTTGTTATGCAGTTTGATAAGGAGGTTTAGTATATACGGGGGCATCCCTAGACCATGTAGCACCCTCCAAAGTTCCTCCCTAGGAACCAGGTCAAAGGCAGTCTTTAGGTCAATAAAGGCCAAGTAGAGACTGCCTTTGCCTAGCTCCACCACCTTCCAGTGTAGTAGCAGGAGCCTAAAGACCTGTTCGATAGTTCCGGTGCCTGAACGGAACCCGGCTTGCATATCGGACAGGATGTGGTTTTCGTCCACCCATTGTGAGATCCTCCCCAAAATGGCTTTCCCCGCCAGTTTCTGGCTCGAGTCTATTAGGCTTATGGGCCTGTAGTTCCCAGGTAGATCCCGGCTGCCCTTTTTGTAGATGGGGACTACCTCAGCACCTCTCCAGGAATCTGGCACAGGGCCTCCCACAGCGATTGCATTGAGGAGTGCAGAAATTAGCACCCCCCATTCTTCCGGATATGCTCGGAGGATGTCGCCTGGTAGGCCATCCGGACCAGCTGCTTTTAATGGTACCAAGGTTTTAATCTGCTTTGTGACATCCAAAACAGAAAAAAGTTCCAGGTCTTGAACTAGGGTAAAGGGCAGGAGGTAAAAAGGGTCGTTTAGTGGGCCATTCGGGTATTGTAAAATTGGAAGTGTTAAACCCAAAGTTAAAGGGTTATGGTCCGAGAGTACTTTCAGGAGTTTTTTTATTTCAACACGTGAGATAATGGGGAAGATACTAAAAAATAATCAAGCCTATAAATATTTTTATGGGGGTTTGAATAGTATGTGTACACAGGGTCTGTTAGATGTTGAGCTCCCCAGACATCATATAGATCACAGCTGATTTGTAAAGCAGAGAGAGCACAGTAGACTCAGAGTTTTCTACCTTGATATCTTTGGGTACTGTCAAACTTTTCTCATAGTGAATGTTAAAATCCCCGCAGAATATAAACAGGCCTGGCCATGATGCTGCCTCGATTTCTAGATTGTTTAAAGTCTGGGGATCATCCTCATTTGACCCGTATACTGTGCAAATAGTAATCCCCATGGAGAGCCGGGCCGTTGCCCACCTTCCTGATTTATCCCCCGGTGTCCGAATGGGTGTCCCCAGCCTGTTTTTATATGGATCGCTGTTCCTCTAATAGTTGAGGACTGGGTAGAGCATATCGCGAGGTTGTAGCCTCCTTTAGCCAATATGTTCCGGCTCCCCCATGGGATATGCGTTTCCTGTTGACATATAATATCAAGATTGAAGTTTTTTACCATCTCTGCAACATTTCTGCGTTTACGTCTATAGTTGAGACCCCCTACGTTTAATGAACATATAGTGATTTTAGCCATTTAATATATTGGATTTTCGATGCTTTAATTGCCACTGTTTTTCTAATACAAACTATTTTATATTCATTTATGCAAACATCCTCTTCTTTCTTTTTTCCTTTTCCTCCTGACCCCCACCCCCCATTTCCCATCCCCCACCCTTCACCAGTGCCCCTTCCCTGCCCCTTACACCACCCTGAGGCCCTTCCTCCCACCCCACCCCTACTCTTCCCTTGCAAAAAGGCATTAAGACTAGTGGTAGTCTCCTGCGATGGTCACTCCTCTCTGACCAAGATAGACTAAGCTAAAGGACAGCGAGGAAGTAAAAGAAATAAGTAAAGTAAAGTTGAAGGACTAATTCTGTATATATCAGGGATAATAAAGAGGCACATTAGAAAGATATGGGCATAAACCCTATGTTAATCTTGTCAATGATCCTACAGTATGTCCTTAGTCCAGGTGTTTTAGCTCAATTTTTCCAAATACTCCTGTACTTTTATTTCAGAAGTAAAGAAGCGGACGTGTTCCCCCTTGATTACTTTCAGCCGAGCGGGATGCAGAAGGAATGCCTGTCCCCCGCTGTCCTGTACTGGTTGATCATTTGTCGGAGACGCCAGCGTCTTTCAACAGTTTAGTGGCAATAATCTGGTTGAACAAAAAAGGAATAATCCCCACCACTGCGTTTTGTTGTAGGTTTTGCCTTGTCATACTCTGCCTGGCGAAGTAAGTAGTTGCCAAAATATATAAGTACCGCTCGCGGCTTGGTATTGGGTTTTGGAGGTGATTTAAGGTTAAAGGGAACGCGGTGCGCCCTTTGAATTTCCAGTTCCCAATTCCACTCTCCAAGTTGTGGGAATGCTTTAGACATGACATCAGCCATGTATTTCCGAGTGTCCTCTCCTTCTTTTCCCTCCGGGACCCCCAAAAATCGCAGGTTGTTCCGACGTGACCTATTTTCAAAGTCCTCTATCTTCCACTGTATATCGACAAGTTGCGCCTCATGTGCTACCGTGGCGGTACGTGTGGTAGTAACATCAGTCTCCAGAGTTTCGGTCCGAGCCTCCAGGGCTGTAAGTCGCTCGTTAATTAGCACACATGATTTAGCGACTTTTATAACTGCCCCTTGGATTTTAAGCATTGTTGCTTGCGCCCGCTTACTGTCTTGCCGTGTCTCTTCTCGATGAGAAAGTATACATTGGATGACAGTGTCCAAGGTTGGGGGGGTAGCGGAGGATTGATCCACTGCTGCTGGTATCTTTGTATTCATGTTGTTTGTGCTGCATAACCCAGCTCCCAGGTAATCCCACCTTAGGTCTTTCTTCTGTGGGCTTGGGTGAGATGTTTGTTTTGTTGTTTTACGGATTGTAGCAGTCATGTCTTTTTTCTCAGTGCCTGAACCTGAGCTCTCATCGCTAGACTCTTCCTGAGACTCAGAAGGAGAGCCGAATACTGACCAGATACCGTCTGAAAATTAGTAGAAATCCTGCTCGCTATGATTGGAAGATGCAACATAGTTTTCTATCCCTGCTGCTAAGCCTCCTTGGGCCTCGGCTGGATTATTGGGTGTTTGTTTCAAAAGCATTTCAGGAGTTTCTGCGTCTTCTGTAGCATCTATAGGCTGAGTGGTAGCTACTGGTCCCCTTTGCTACAGACTTGTATCTCTAGCTGCAAACAGGAGGGGGTTTCATCATGAGTGACAGCCTGTATATTTTGTTTTAGCTGCGACGATACAGTCAGTGTATTATCAGTGGCTGCACTATCGTTTGGGGTCAATTCTACAGCTGGCAGATTCAAAACATACTTTCCCCGAATAACTTTTCCATTGTCCATACTCCCCCCTTGAAGCTGCTCACCTTCTGCTACACCTGCACCCGCACCTTCATTCAGTGTCTTATGCTGCGGGGTTGCTCGCAGCATCTCCAGAACAGAGGGCTCAGTGCTTGGTGGTACTCCATGTCAGAGCTTCCTTTCCTCCGATTTGGTTTGTAGATTTCCTATCTGCCGCTTAGGTCCTGGCTTGCTCGGAGGACCCGCACGCCAATTGGCAGTCAGTTTTGGTGTGGTGTTAACCTTGGGAGAAGCTCCGACAGCCAAGCCCAGGCGCGTCTTTGTTTTTGCCCCCACAGCCACAGGGATTTTCGGGGCCATAGTCACCAGATGCTCCAGACAGAAACGGGAGCATTGAAGACAGTAATCCTTTCCCGCGCCGGGGGACATCGAGATCACCAGGTAAGCCCAGAGCGTTCTTGCCAATTCAGCACGGCAAAGTAACAGAGCGGGTCCAGGCTTTGGGGAAGTCCTAAATGTTATTAGCATCGGCACACCGACATCCATCCCCTGCAGCCAGGATACTCTGTACAAACACAGTCAGTGCGGCTCGGGTTTCTCCGGAACATTGCTGTTGACCTCTCAGGGCCGTCGCCGCCTACAAACGCTACATAGATCCCCAGTTTCCTCGCTGCAAATTCTCCATGTAAAGCAGCGGTCAGAGAGCGGTCAGAGAGGAGTAAAGCGGCTGCTCTAGTCAGCCGCCATCTTCATGGCAGCAAGTTTTCCATCTGACTAAGTTCAGCTGGGAGTTTGTTCCAAGCCGAAGCTGCTGCAATGCTGAAGGCCCTTCCTCCTGATCTGACTCTTCTAAACCTGGGCACTCTCACCAATGTAGCTGAGGAGGAACGGAGGTTACGCAAGAGGACATACAATTCAAATCTACTCGGTAATGGCTTAGGCCCAAGGCCATGCAGAGCCTTAAAAACTATGCATAGCGACCCTCTACATAACAGGGAGCCAGTGGAGCTCAGAGAGAGCCTGAGAAGTCGATGATTGAAATGGTCTCATTAGAACTAGCTTGGCCGCCATCGACTGGATTCTCTGGAGTCTCTTTATCAGATGTTTTGGGGACTCCAGCAACAATGCGTTGCAGTAATCCAGTCGACTCAGAATGATACTTCCTACTACCAACGATCTGGTCTGGTTAGGGAGCAGTGGGAGGATCTTTTGGAGCATTCTCATCAGAGCGAAGCAGCTACAAACTATTTTGTTTACCTGAACTCTAGACTCAGATTACAATCAAAGCTGACTCCTAAATTGCATACTACCTTGGTGGGAATCAGTGGAGCTGTCGCGGGGAGTGGCCAAAACCCCGTAGGTTCTCAGCTGAGCAACACAGGATCTCGTTTTTTCCCCATTAAATTGTAAGTAGTTATTTTGTAACCATAATGCAGTGTCTTGCAAACAGTCATGACATTTTTTAAACGAACGTGACTGGAGGCCTTCTAGAGACAAAATTAATTGAGTGTCATCGGTATAGTTCACCATACTGATGTTATGTGATTTGATGACAGCAACCAGAGGCCTCATATAAATATTGAATAAGATTGGACTAATGGCAGACCGCTGTGGAACACCTTGCTGGACATTCATATACTGTGATTGGTACGGGGGAGAGCAATCGCCTGTTGCCTATCAGAAAGGTAGGATTGAAACCACTCCAGTGCCAGCCATCCAACTCCCGCTCCTGCGAGCCTGGCCAGTAGTACCTCGTGATTGACCATATCAAATGCGGCAGACAGGTCCAGCAAAATCAGAATTGCTGATTGTCCCCTGTCCGCCCGCATTCGAAGATCGTCCAATACGGTCACTAAGGAAGTCTCTGTCCCATGTCTTGGGCGGAAGCCAAATTGTACATCTTCCAGTCTCTCATTGGCTTCAAGAAACTGGTAGAGTGCTCTACTGACAAGTCGCTCTGTGATCTTTACTGGGTGGGGCAGCAGTGAGATGGGACTGCAGTTCTTTGAACAGGCTGGATCTAGCTAAGCTTTTGTCAAAAGAGGTGTAATTATCGCTTTTTCCAGCATGTTGGCACTATTCCACTCTCCAGAGATTGCTTGCAGATCTGCCTGAGCACCGGAAGGAGCTCTGGGCCTCATTTATGAGGCTGTGCGTCACTTTTACGCCGCTGGTGTGTCACTTTTTGTGACGCACTAGTGGCGTAAAAAATGTGCCTTGTTGCGCCATATTTACAAAGTGACGCATCTAGGTAGATGCGTCACTTTGTAAACCCCTGCGCCACATTATACCTGCGCCAGGTATAATGTATGCAAGGGGGGCGTATTGACGCAAGGAAGGGTCGTAGAAGTAACGCAGTGAAATCTATGAGAGTTCACTGCGTCACTTTTAGGACGCCGTTGCATCAAAATCTTGCACCTGCCTCACAGCAGGCGTAAGACTGACTCAGGCCCTTTCACATGGGGCTTGCCCCATCAGAAAGGAAGCATTGCTGGAGTTGCGTCACTTTTGTGACACACTCCAGCAATACGTCACTTTTGCACTTACAGATAAGTCAGAAATACTGACATATCTGTAACTCCTTACGACATGATCCGTCTTACAACAAATATGACGCATCAGGAATGTCGCAAGGAGTGAGCACTGAGAAGTGACGCATCGCTGCTTTCACGCAGCGATGCGTAATTTCTCATAAATGAGGCCCTCTGTTCCTAAGGCTTTCAATATTTTGTGAGGTAACGGATCCAAAGGAGAGCCTGAGGAGACACTAAGGGCTAATTTAGTAAAGTCCTCCTCTGATGGTATATCAAAGTGATCAAGGATACCAGAGGTCTCTGCCATTTTCTGCTCTTGTTTCTGGATGGCTAAATACCCCTGAGACTTTTAATTCTGATCCTCCATCGTGGGCATACTCCCCAATTGAAGCCCCTTAATGCTTTTGCAAATTTTTTACTCAAAAAAAGGTGGCCAGACCATCACAGAGATCTTGTGTTGGGGGAATCTCCTTTTTTATGCAAGTAGGGTTAATGATATTATTCACTATTTTAAAAATACTCCTAACGCTATTAGGAGATTTCAGAATAGAGTCAGCAAAGTACTCAGCTTTTACTATAGTTATTTATTTTTTATAACTAGTTATCGTTTCTCCCCAAGCAATTTTATCATCATCTATATATGCTCTTCTCCATTTCCCCCCTGCCTGTTTACAGTTCTTTTTTAGGAGTCTCATATTATCATTATACCAGGGAGCAGAAGGTCTACCCCTTTTTTTTTATATCTTTTAGGGGTGCTAACTGGTTAAGCCTCATACTTATTTGATTACAAAAATTCAAGTGATTTTCGTCCACCTGTTTGCCTGCATCAAAGGTCATATTCATAACAAATTCAGGCAATGGCGTTGTCTTTCCTACAAGTCCTCTCCAATCCCTACCTCTGAGATTCTTATTTTCCTTAGGGTTAACTATTTTCAGTCTCAGGCTAACAATCCCAAATAGGACTAAATGTATGGTTGTAGGGTCCATTACGCCCTATAACACAGAAATAATTATACTTTGCAGCTCCTGAAATTATCAGGAGTTATCCCTTCAGGCTCTCACCTAGAATTTGTCCCAATGTAAAAAGTCATGTTAAATTTTCAGTAAGTGGCCATCCTCAAATTTTAACTGAATTTATACCTAGTGTGGCACTGAGAGGCTTGATAAATCTAGAGCAAAGCAAGGAAATGCAAATCGCGGCTGTGCGTTACTTTGCCCCAGGGCAGTGTCACAAGGGTGGACCATGGGTGTTCCCATGCATCCACCTGTGGATTTTGGCGTATTCCCATATTTGCCATTTCCGGTAGACCTGGGAATGTGTCACAATGCTATGCATCCCCAAGGGAGGTGTAACGAGGAGAAATATTTTTATTTATCCTCGTTTTTTCCTCTTTCTGTGTGTTCTGGATTCTGCAGCACACATAGAAAGAGGAAAATGCCTCAGGGGACAAGGTGTCCCGTTCTACCAAATACAGTCCTGCTTACAACGCAGGTATCCTTGCACCATGGTGCCAGGGTGCCTGTGTTGGTTTGAAGCAGCCCTTTGTGCACCAGCGCAGGCAAAAAGAAAGGAATACTCTGTATAATGTTAAATACGGCGCATGCCCACCCTTTCCCTATCTCGCAGCACAGCAAGGTGACTTGCTGCATAATTGTTTTTATAAATATGCCACATGTTACCAAAATCATGGTATTACCTAAAATGGCTGCTGAAACTATGGGCCTCATTTATGAGGTTTTGGTATAGGGTAGCGCCACAAGGAACCTTGCTGTGCTGCCTTACGTCAAAACAAAAGGGCAAGAATGCGCTGTATCTATGTGATACGGTTCATTTCTGTCCTTTTCCCTAGCGCCGGCGCACGATGGGCACACCTTCCTGCACAAAATCAATCAGTTTAGGCGATTTCCTCTTTCTATGTGTGATGCAGAATGCAGCACACATAGAAAGAGGAAAAAACAAGGAGAAATAAAAAAAATCTCCTTGTTGCACCTCCCTAACGCCACTCCCGGGGTGGCATTACTTTTAGTCGCAGTCCCAGGATTATAATTTCTTGTAAATCGTGGAATGAATCAGATTCCACGGGTGTTGCATTGGAACACGCACAGCAACACCCAAGGAACGCCTCTTTCACGCAGTGTTCTATGTGACAGGGGCACATATTTACAAGGTCATGAAAAGCCAAGTAAAGTGGTTTTATGTGGCTTGAAAATACATGCTGGGCAACATTGCGCCACTGGAACGTCAAGAAAGTAACCTTCTGATGCCGCCTCATAAATGAGGCCCTTTGTATTAGTGCCACAGCAGAGAATCAGAAGTGGACAAATTTGGACCGCCTGGGCTCTTAAAGCCTATTAAGTTTATTTCCCCAGTTTTTAGACTTGAGCAATTATATTTCCAGTCGGCATGATTCAAACCAGGGTAATTCGTTAGTATATTATTACAGACACCCTGCAGACAAATTCACTCGGTGCAATGCTTGGCATTTACCACTAATTGACCAGTGCCACAGAGTCACATTGTAAATCACATTAGGCAGTGAAGAGCAGCCAGTGCTATTAGTGTTGTTTACAGCCAAAATAAACCTGGAACAAAATGTACGCAAATCGGCACTCTAATGCTTCCTCAGGGACTCCCATACACATTTAACTTTCTGTGACCTTTAAAGAAAATTGTCCATTTCTTTTAAACCAACATCAGAAAAATTGTGCAAGCAGACTTCTTTCTTGGCTGATAATAATGCAATGCTGCCACCTAGTGATTTGGAAGGGAAACGTAGCCCTTGCTCCTGTAATGTTTTGTTTTCTTTCTTTCTTTCTTTCTTTCTTTCTTTCTTTCTTTCTTTCTTTCTTTCTTTCTTTCTTTCTTTCTTTCTTTCTTTCTTTCTTTCTTTCTTTCTTTCTTTCTTTCTTTCTTTCTTTCTTTCTTTCCTTTCTTTTCTTTTCTTTTCTTTCTTTCTTTCTTTCTTTCTTTCTTTCTTTCTTTCTTTCTTTCTTTCTTTTCTTTCTTTCTTTCTTTCGTCGAAATTCAGGGTTTTACAATAGAGCAGGAGCACCAAGGCCATGCTGTCTTTTCAGAAAAACGCCTCCTCAAAAATCGCGGAGCCTGCCTGTATATTACCTTTGTCTGATAACAGTTTGGGCTCAATAACACTCTCCACTAACACATGCTCTGTTCTTCCCAGCATTGGCACGTCATGAGCTCTTAGAGAAGGGCTTTAATTTCATTACTGTATTACTACTGTACATTTACTGCTGCAATGTGTGTGATTTATGAACTTATTTAAATGATTTTCTCCGTCTACAAAATCACTGTAGCACGCACAGTGTTTGGGAGGAATTGATCACACTACTCCGTTTGCTTCAGTACAAAAGGCTACTTGCTTTATGCAAGCAGAGTTCTTCGCACTTTGGCTGAGCCGTACAAACAGGGTGGCCAGAATTTTAAAGCCAACAAAAAACGGGACATTTCACAAAAATAGAAGAGGGATTACAATGTTACTTCAAGCGAGTGCACAGACTGACAGCGCTCCTCCGAAGAGAATTACAGAACAGGCAGTTAGGACATACATTTTTAAACCCAGTAGTTTGCCAGTTAATTAAATTGCTTTCTTGAAACAACTTCTAACTATCCCTGCTTTGTAAAACATGAAAAGCACCTTCTGCCGTTTTCAGTCGACCCTCTCTAAAACCCGGGCCATGAGCAAAATTTCCTGAAATCTGCTGGGACAGCTGCTGAAAAACCCGAGACCTTCCTGGCAAATCCAGGACGTCTGGTCACCCTAAGCCCGAACTACTAGCTGAATGAACTAAAATTAAACTCAAACCCATCCCACCTCACTTGTGTAACTCCTGCCCCAACATCCCAGCCCCCATAACACTTCTGAAACTACACACAACCTTTAACCATGCCATGAGACCTTGTGCTCCTGTCTCATGAATCTACAATATTATTGCTGAGCCTTTCCACCCTTGGACCAGGCCCTCTTCCTTGCCCCACATCCTGCCTCCTTTGTACTTTACTCCCCTTACAATCCCAGCTTTCGCCTAATCAAGTCCACAGTTTTGCCTTCCTCTACTTGCCCTTCAGCAACAGCATACTGCAACAGAAATATAACCCCAAACCGGGAAACAGCATTTACAAAGCGGTCGGAACCACGCATGCCATTACAACGAAAGCGTAACAACACATGTATGGCTTTACCACACAGTTTATTTTTTTATCATGACCTGTCCTTACAACGCATGCCATTACCACGCAAAATGTAAGTAGAAAGGTAAGTGTATTGTATGACTATGCATGTGTGTGTGAGTGTGTGCAATATATATATATATATGATTTTTTGCGAATTTGCACACACAGTTGAAGTCAAGCTCAATAATAATTAATGGTATTTTACCTGTATTGTATATTATCAAACTTTCTATGCGAATATTTGCACAGTTAGGATATGAATTCCGAAGTACATGATGTCTCAGGCATACGATAATGCTTTACCCAGAGATAACTTAAATTCAATTTTCTCTGTACTTGCAGATGCTATTTTTTGCACAGGAACGGGGTTTTATATCTTGTATATTTAATGTCAGATAGGGTATTTTACCGATATTTATTCTGATATTATTTTGACTTCACTGAGTATTTGCACATTTGCGTATTTGCACGTATATATAAAATGGACAAAAAATTTATGCATTAGCGATACGATATGTAATAGTATGTCTTCTATATCCATTGAGGTATATGTCACATGAGGGAATTGAATTGTGCACTATCATTTTAAAAATGCCTTCCGTTGGTCATTCATTGTTGAGTGAACAGGCGGCGGGAGCCGCAAAACGCGTCTCTGACTTTGGGCGAATAAAACATCTTAAGGAAGGAATTTGGGTCCGTGTCCTGCTTTCTGGTCAATGCGCGATTGAGGCGTATGTGCTAGTCTTTCAGGATTCCACGATATATATAAATATATATGTATATATATATATATATATATATATACATATATATATATATATATATATATATATATATATATATATATATATATATATATATATATATATATATATATATATATATATATATATATATATATATATATATATATATATATATATATATATATATATATATATATATATATGCGGCGTGAACTCCTTCCTGGAAAAGAGAAAGCAGAGACCCAGGGGAAACTTTTGGAGGCTTTTATTGCGGATAATGGCGGATGCATTTCTGGCTGGTGTTGTGCCTTCTTCAGCGCCCATAGCCTCCACTGGAAAATGTCACTGAGCTGCAAGTTCCGCCTCTCTTTTGAACTCGATGTATCGAGTCCGCACCTCCCCCAATTGCGTTGATGTCAGCACACCTGTGTAGCATCCCGCATGGTAGGGAAAACTACAGGTCCCAGAGTCCCGTGTAAGTGGACCAAGGAAATTGGTGCTGGGGGGATAGAAGAAAGTAAATATCCTTGTGCGTGAGTGCGGGAGTGGAGCAAAGTGTTTCCGTGTAAACAAAACAAAATGTGATGCTCCGTTTAGCAGTGTGCTTGTCCACAACTGAGCCTCCTCTGCTCCCCTAGTACGCCTCAGCCTCGAATTGCAAGTGTCCATTAAGCAGGGGCGACGAGGACAGTGCCTGCAGCCCACAACGAGGTTACAATAACCTCGCCACTGCCGGTTTTCTTCCTGCGTTCCGAGGCGGGTAGAGGACCATCCAAATTACTCTGGTACATCGTAGAGCTGAAAACAGCACAAGCCTGTGACGTCCAAACCCAGGTGAGGCGGGATCTCTGCGATGGCGTCTCAGGCTGACGCGTAGGTATGTGCGGCGTGAACTCCTTCCTGGAAAAGAGAAAGCAGAGACCCAGGGGAAACTTTTGGAGGCTTTTATTGCGGATAATGGCGGATGCATTTCTGGCTGGTGTTGTGCCTTCTTCAGCGCCCATAGCCTCCACTGGAAAATGTCACTGAGCTGCAAGTTCCGCCTCTCTTTTGAACTCGATGTATCGAGTCCGCACCTCCCCCAATTGCGTTGATGTCAGCACACCTGTGTAGCATCCCGCATGGTAGGGAAAACTACAGGTCCCAGAGTCCCGTGTAAGTGGACCAAGGAAATTGGTGCTGGGGGGATAGAAGAAAGTAAATATCCTTGCGCGTGAGTGCGGGAGTGGAGCAAAGTGTTTCCGTGTAAACAAAACAAAATGTGATGCTCCGTTTAGCAGTGTGCTTGTCCACAACTGAGCCTCCTCTGCTCCCCTAGTACGCCTCAGCCTCGAATTGCAAGTGTCCATTAAGCAGGGGCGACGAGGACAGTGCCTGCAGCCCACAACGAGGTTACAATAACCTCGCCACTGCCGGTTTTCTTCCTGCGTTCCGATATATATATATATGGAAAACCTCCATTCTCCTGCCACAATCACCTCTGACCTGATCGCGCTATATATATATATTCACTGAAAAAACTATAGGTTATAGACCATATATAGTTAGGAATTAGCATTTACAAAATCTTATTTTACTCACACAAAACCATTGAAATTCGCATATATAGTTAGTTGCACTAACTATATATCGCGCACCCGCAATCCACTGCTGATGATGTCACATATTACATCATTCATGACATGGTCAGTGACATCACTGATGACATCTCAAATGACATCACTGATGACATCACCGATGACATCTCAAATGACATCACTGATGACATCTCAAATGACATCACTGATGACATCACTGATGACATCTCATTTGACATTACTGATCACATCACTGATGATATCATTCATGTGATAATACGATGAACCTCTTCAGACTCTAATATAACCTTAGATACAATCAGTGTAAACAGACACTCACAGACTGTCACTCATCCATGGAGTTACTCACACACCTAGTCAGTCATGCAAAGAATCAATCACACTTCCATTTCCTCAACTATACAGTTATACACACCTTACTTATTCAAACATATACTAACACATATTTACTCTCTTATACAATCCCTGATATAAGTTCACAAGGATCCATACAGCCACTCACACATTCACTGGCTCTTATGCACAGTTATTTATATATGTCAACTCTCACATGTACTGTGTTTTACATATGTACTTACTTTGACATGTAGCACTGAGATATCCATTCACTCACCAATACACTCATGCACACAGTCAACCGCCCATACAGCTGTTTCCACATGCACTTTTGAACCCATACATCTAGCGAATCAACTGCTCACACATCTATGCACAGAGTCATACACCTCCCAGCCACCCACACACACACTCAGTCTCCCATACAAATACTTGGGCAACCAATCAATAACCCATATAGTTACTCATATAGCTACTGATCAACACATGCAGCAGTTTACAGAACAACAGACATAATGATGCACAAATTAAGACAGTTTAGTCACTAACCCATGCACTCAGTGAGACACATTTAATCACTCACTCATACAGTCAGTCATGCACCTACTAAATAATTCATCCAGACACTTATACATCCATTCATTCTTCAATATGTAAGACATATTTTAACTTTACAGAAACATACAGTCACTGGATGTTGTCATCAGTGATGTCATCAGTGATGTCATTTGAGATGTCATCAGTGATGTCATCAGTGATGTCACTGACCATGTCATGAATGATGTAATATGTGACATCATCAGCAGTGGATTGCGGGTGCGCGATATATAGTTAGTGCAACTAACTATATATGCGAATTTCAATGGTTTTGTGTGAGTAAAATAAGGTTTTGTAAATGCTAATTCCTAACTATATATGGTCTATAACCTATGGTTTTTTCAGTGAATTTTCAAGGTTTTGTAAATGCTAATTCCTAACTATATATGGTCTATAACCTATGTTTTTTTCAGTGAATATATATATATATATATATATATATATATATATATATATATATATATATATATATATATAGATATATATATATATATATATATCATTTCTATGGCAAAATGAAACCCCTCATTTTGTTCCTTTTCAAATTAAATGTATTAAGTGTTACCACTTTATTCCAATCAAGATGACTTCAGGTGTGCCATACTTTTGTCATAAGTAAGACTGTTAGCGTTCTAGTTGTTCTTTAGAACACTCTGGGACATTCTGTCATTGGGCTATAGTTGGGCTACATCTGGCTGATATTTGGGCTACATTTGGGCTCTTTTGTCTCTGGTGGCCATCTTGGGAGACTGCATATCAGAATTTTTTCAATGAAATATAAGAGGATTTGAGAAGTCATTCAAAATGTGCCCTAATTTTTCTTTCTTCAGCAATAATCATAATTTCTATGGCAGAATGAACCCCCTCATTTTGTTCCTTTGCAAATTAAATGTTTTAAGTGTTAACACTTTATTCCAATCAAGATGACTTCAGGTGTGCCATACTTTTGTCATAAGTAAGACTGTTAGCGCTCTAGTTGTTCTTCAGGACACTCTGGGACATTCTGTCATTGGGCTATAGTTGGGCTACATCTGGCTGATATTTGGGCTACATTTGGTTTTTTCTTGTCTCTGGTGGCCATCTTTGGGCTACATTGGGCTACATTGGGCTACATTTGGCTACATTTGGGCTCTAACATATATATAGCCCAATGTAGCCCAATATATATTTTTCAAAGTTAATTTTTGGAAAAACCACTGGAGCATATATCTTGAGACATAGCAAAGGCACATCGGGGTACCAGTCCCTACAATTTTGCCAAGTTTAGTGGAAATCCATTCAGCCGTGCGGGCTAAAAGTGAGTCCAACCGCCCTATGGAAAACTCAATGTTAAAAACACTTTTTGGGACCCCCTTTTTTCTCGGCCCCCGCTTGACGAAACCCCTGGCGCTGAAGAAGGCTAATACAGCCGAAATGCATCCGCCGCCGCTGTAACTTAAATAAAGGAAACTTCTGCTTCAGGTTCCCCTTGTGTGGCCTCCGATCTTTTCTGGCAAAGGATCTTCAGTCATGTGTTCTGCGCTTGCTGGCTGCGCAGCACGGAAGGCCCTGCAGCATCAAGTGACTCTGGAATTGCTAGCAGCTTACTGCCCACAGCAGTTTTCTTGACCGAGGTATCGGTATTCCTGAAGTCCGCCAGGAGGTGCAGGCGTTGGTGAGAGAACAGAGGTATTTTATCTCGACGGGGGCGTGCTGTCGTTATTGTGACTTCCCCTGCTCATGAACTTACCTGCAAGGACTGGCGCTGCAGTACAAGGGGACCCGAGGCAGTTTTTACCCACCCACTCACCTGAAAAACGTGCACCGACCCTCTGGTATTCCTAAACTCCCCCACACCACCATCTCTGCAACGACGACACAGTGCCTGCTGGGACATGTGGTTCGTAACAATCAACACGAACCGATCATTGGTGAGCCGACAGCGTGAGGGGGAGGGGACCCAGGTGCATGCAGACATTAACTCAGGAGGAGAACATTTGGGAGGAGTCCTTTGTAGCGTTGGGCGCTGAGGAAGGCTAATACAGCCGAAATGCATCCGCCGCCGCTGTAACTTAAATAAAGGAAACTTCTGCTTCAGGTTCCCCTTGTGTGGCCTCCGATCTTTTCTGGCAAAGGATCTTCAGTCATGTGTTCTGCGCTTTCTGGCTGCGCAGCACGGAAGGCCCTGCAGCATCAAGTGACTCTGGAATTGCTAGCAGCTTACTGCCCACAGCAGTTTTCTTGACCGAGGTATCGGTATTCCTGAAGTCCGCCAGGAGGTGCAGGCGTTGGTGAGAGAACAGAGTTATTTATCTCGACGGGGGCGTGCTGTCGTTATTGTGACTTCCCCTGCTCATGAACTTACCTGCAAGGACTGGCGCTGCAGTACAAGGGGACCCGAGGCAGTTTTTACCCACCCACTCACCTGAAAAACGTGCACCGACCCTCTGGTATTCCTAAACTCCCCCACACCACCATCTCTGCAACGACGACACAGTGCCTGCTGGGACATGTGGTTCGTAACAATCAACACGAACCGATCATTGGTGAGCCGACAGCGTTAGGGGGAGGGGACCCAGGCGCATGCAGACATTAACTCAGGAGGAGAACATTTGGGAGGAGTCCTTTGTAGCGTTGGGCGCTGAGGAAGGCTAATACAGCCGAAATGCATCCGCCGCCGCTGTAACTTAAATAAAGGAAACTTCTGCTTCAGGTTCCCCTTGTGTGGCCTCCGATCTTTTCTGGCAAAGGATCTTCAGTCATATATATATATATATATATATATATAATTTCTATGGCAAAATGAAACCCCTCATTTTGTTCCTTTTCAAATTAAATGTATTAAGTGTTACCACTTTATTCCAATCAAGATGACTTCAGATGTGCCATACTTTTGTCATAAGTAAGACTGTTAGCGTTCTAGTTGTTCTTTACAACACTCTGGGACATTCTGTCATTGGGCTAAAGTTGGGCTACATCTGGCTGATATTTGGGCTACATTTGGGCTCTTTTGTCTCTGGTGGCCATCTTGGGAGACTGCATATCAGAATTTTTTAAATAAAATATAAGAGGATTTGAGAAGTCATTCAAAATGTGCCCTCATTTTTCTTTCTTCAGCAATAATCATAATTTCTATGGCAGAATGAACCCCCTCATTTTGTTCCTTTGCAAATTAAATGTTTTAAGTGTTAACACTTTATTCCAATCAAGATGACTTCAGGTGTGCCATACTTTTCTCATAAGTAAGACTGTTAGCGCTCTTGTTGTTCTTTAGGACACTCTGGGACATTCTGTCATTGGGCTATAGTTGGGCTACATCTGGCTGATATTTGGGCTAAATTTGGTTTTTTCTTGTCTCTGGTGTCCATCTTTGGGCTACATTGGGCTACATTGGGCTACATTTGGCTACATTTGGGCTCTAACATATATATAGCCCAATGTAGTCCAATATATATTTTTCAAAGTTAATTTCCAGAAAAACCACTGGAGCATATATCTTGAGACATAGCAAAGGCACATCGGGGTACCAGTCCCTACAATTTTGCCAAGTTTGGTGGAAATCCATTCAGCCGTTCGGGCTAAAAGTGAGTCCAACCGCCCTATGGAAAACTCAACGTTAAAAACACGTTTTGGGACCCCCCTTTTTTCTCGGCCCCCGCTTGATGAAACCCCCCCAGACTTTCAGGGGACGCTCAGAAACAAAATGTGCCATTTTCCTGAAAATTTCAGCCAATTCCGTCCATCAACGCCAAAGTTATTCAACATCGAATTTTCAGAAATCCCTATTCAAAAAAATCCTAACTATATATACCTACTGGCGACCGCCAGTAGGTAATATATATATGCCGCAGACTCAATCCAAATCACCGAGCCCCCAGTGCAAGGAGTATTTCGAAGACAAGAAACGAGAGTCGACCCAGGAATGCAGGTGAGCAATTTCAGTGTTTATTTACACAAAAGCGCACCCTGCCAGCATGACGTTTCAGCCTGCCCAGAGGCCTTGATCACATGACGCCATTGAGGAACGAAACATCTTTTAAAGTGCAAGTGCATAGAAAATAACGCACATGATTGGATATCATGAAACACAGAACAGGGGCGTGGCTTGGGCGCCGATGGCGATGGTCGCCTGAGAGCTCGGCTCCGGGACTGAGCCCGGGATTATCCTGTTAATCGGAGGCCGCGGGGCACCCTAGCCCCCGCATATCGTCGTTCGGCCCGACTGGACCCTACTGAGACACCTGGCACAGCCTGGACGGGTGGTGATTCGCCCGAAACTCGAAGTTTGTGGTCCCGAGGAGAGCGACCCAACATGGCGCCCGGACCTCTTTGTCCCCTTGGACGGGACCATTAGCCTGGAAGAACATCGCTGATCACAGCGTGCCCTCCGCTCTTTTGTCTTCCTGGAGAGTGAGGAGCTGGACTTTGCCCTGCTGAGACTCTGATATTGGTGATTGCGCCTGGACGGTCGGAAGCCCCTACCATAGTGAACCCCGGCACACGGACGCCTGGAGGTCCTGACGGTGGTGCCGACCCCCGACGCGGCGCTTGGCTGCATCCCCCGATCGACCCGATCCCATGGGAAGCACAACCCCCTGGCGCCACAAAGTCTCTGGTGGTGTGGGTGGCCCTCGCTCCGGATCCTCGTCAACCAGACGGGCCTGCCCGGCCTGGCGCCGAGTGTCTCCGCCTCCTCCCCAGCGCTCTCAGACGACACGGTGGTGGCGCGAGCCGAAACTGTGGAGATCCGCCTGGCCCTGGAGAAGAGGATCACCGGCCCCCACCCCGAGGGCCAGCATTCGGGAGAGTTATAGCCGGCGCCCGCACTCGGTGGCACCTTCATCTGAGTCCACACTGTGCGCTTCCCGCGACATGGGGAAGCCGAGGGGGGCTAAGGGGACTACCCCGGCCGCCTCTGACTCGGAGACCCCGGACAAGGAGGGCCACGGAAACCCGGGAAGTGCTGGTGGCGCGCCGCTGCAGCAACAGTTTGATCGCGTCCTGGAGGCGATTGCGACCACACGCTCGGCCCTTCAGCAGGACATTGCCCAGGTGGCGACGAGCCTGGGCCTCCTCAGGGCGGATCACGGCAAGCTGTCGGACAGGGTCAAAGAAGTGGAAGGCTCGGTGAAAACCTTGGAGCCGGCGCAGCGAACCTTGGCCGCGACAATGAAAGATGCCCTAACCCGGATTTCTGCCCTGGAGCAGCGAGCGGAGGAGGCGGAAGGCCGTAACAGGCGCAACAACATCCGAGTGGTAGGCCTGCCGGAGAAGATCGAAGATGGCGACATGGTGGCCTACTTGGAAGCCTGGCTCCGAGACACGGTGGCCCCGGAGGGCCTATCCTCTTTCTACACCCTTGAACGAGCTCATAGAGTCCCAGCAAGGCCACCGCAACAGGGCCGTGCACCGCGTCCAGTGGTGGCGCGCCTCCTGCATTTTCGCGACAGGGACCTCATCCTCAATGCCGCTAGACATAATGACCCCTTCAAGGTGGAGAACAGCCAGGTGAACATCTTCCCGGACTACACCTATGAAACCCAACGCAGACGGTTTTCATTCTTGGCGGTCAAGCGCGAGCTCCGGAGCGAGGGTATCCAATACTCGCTCCTATTTCCTGCAAAGCTCCGCGTCATTGTCGATGACAAGACTCAATTTTTTGATACCCCGGAGGATGCCTGTAACTGGCTTGAACTCTATGGAGCTGGGAAAGATGGTTTCGCCTCCGCCTCTCAGCCAACGGCGGAGCCGGGACAGCGACGGCGATCTACGAGGGTGCGGAGTCGCCGGGGCCGGTCGGGCGGCCCTTCTACTGCGGAGACATCGACGGAGCGGAAAGGAGTACTGGAGGTGTTGTCTGCACTGTCTGGTTCACGAGATGATACCATTGCGGAAGAAGAGAACCCTGGTGACGAGGGGGCATCGACGGACTCGGAGAACTCGGTGACAGATAGCATCAGCACACCGGTGATCACGCCGAAATCGGTTGAGGACCTTCTTGATGGACAGGGTTGACGGGGTGAGCTGCATCCTTTTGGGTGGGGGCCCGGAGCGGGGGTGGCGGGAGCCGATGGTTCAGCATGATCTCCGAAGAAGCGGGGGGTGGGGTGCCTTGCCTTTGCCCTGAGGGTTTCCGTTACTGTTACTGTTTTGGGCTTGTTTTAGTCCTGGTAGCCAGGGCATCGAGGGCCCACTGCCACCACCCAGCCCGCACCTGGCCCTTAAGGCCTTCCTACGGTGGCGACCGTAGGATTAGTTGGGGACGAAGGGTTTTCTGAGGGCATGGTTTGGATGGGAACTAGATGGAGTTATTTGGGTCCTGTTCTGGGGAGGGTGGGCAGGGGTTTGGTTAACATAAGAGTTGTTGAGGTTTGGTTGGGGGAAATGCCCGCCATCAGTGCTGGGGTGATTGTTGTTCGCTCTTTGTTGGGACCCAGATGGGGAGACTTTGCACGGACAGTATGAGACAATGGCTGACGTTGCTAATGTGAAGTGTATTACTTGGAACGTGCGGGGGCTTCATACCATGTCTAGGCGGCACAAAGTCCACGCTTATTTAGTGCGTAGGGGGATACAAATGGTGCTGCTGCAGGAGACCCATCTGAACAAGGCGGAAGGGGCGGCGCTACAGCGTAGGTGGAGGGGGCAGGTCTTCTTCACGTCGTACTCCGCGTACGCCAGGGGGGCGCTAATCTGGATTAGGGCTGGGGTTCCCTTCCAGGTCACAAACTCAGTAGTAGATCCAGAGGGGCGCTATGTGGCCATCTCGGGCACTCTGGGGGGGAGGGACCTGAACGTTTGCTGTGTATACGCACCTAACATGGACCAGGTTGCCTTCCTTTCTAGGTTGTCGGGCTCGTTGGCCCACTTTTTCACGGGGCCCCTCCTGCTCGGTGGGGACTTCAATTCGGTAGTGGATGTGGAGACCGATCGCTCGCACCCGCCCCTCCCTGATTCTCCGGTCCGCCGTGTGGCTAAAGGTCGTAGGGACTGGCAGACACGTTGGGGTCTGACGGATATTTGGAGAGCGCAACACCCCGACGCTAGGGACTACTCCTACTTTTCGGGCCTACACGAGTTGCACGTTAGGTTGGACGGGTTTCTTGGCTCGACTGAACTGGTTTCAGCGGCGATCCGTTCCGAATACTTGACTAGGACCATCTCGGACCATAACCCCCTCCTGCTGGCCCTTCGCTGGTTTCCGGGGGCGCCGGCGGTGCCCACCTGGAAGTTACGCCCTGAGATCCTTGAGGACACTGTATTCAGAGCGGACTTAGGTGATAAGATCGAGGAGTATTTCGCGTCCAACGGGGGCTCTGCGAGCTCGAGAGCGCTGGAGTGGGACGCTTTTAAGGTGGTGGTGAGGGGTTATTGCATCACCAAGAAGGTAGGTATGAGGCGGGTTATCCTCGATGACTTGGACGTGGCTGATCGGAGGCTTCGTGAGTTGGAACTCCGCCGCCCCGGGCACCCTGAACTCCAGGGACGCACGGCAGAGGTCGAGCGGCTGCGCTGCTTCGACTACAAGGCCTATACGGTTCGGTCCCTCGCAGAAGGGGATAGATCGAGCGCATTGCTGGCATGGCTGGCTAACCCTACGCGCCAGACCTCACTAACGACGTCCATGCGCATGGCGGACGGGACCATGGTGCACACTCAACCGGAGATCTTAGGCTCTACCGGCACTACTATGATCAGTTATATCGCAGTCGTGCTGCCAAAAACCCTGACCTTCTCGAGGACTATCTGAGGCCCCTGTTGCTCCCAACGGTGGAGCCTGACGTGGCGAAAGCCCTGGGGTCCGATATTGAACTGGGGGAGATCCGCAGCGCCATTAAAAAGATGGCGCGGAATAAGACCCCGGGTCTAGACGGTCTTCCTGTGGAATTTTACGCGGCCTATGCCGACCTCCTAGCTCCGAGACTGGTGATCGTATATAGAGAGGCGAAGAGGCTTGGCCGACTACCCGGCTCGATGCGCGAGGCCCTGGTGGTTCCCCTCCTCAAGCCGGGGCGGGACTCGACCGATCCGGCGTCCTACCGTCCCTTATCGATGCTGACGGTCGATTATAAGATTCTGAGCAGCATCTTAGCCTCGAGACTGCTGGGCCACATGAGCTCCCTGGTACATGAGGACCAGGCTGGGTTCATCCCCAAGCGCAACACGACAATGAACATCCGTAGGTTGTTCCGCTTGCTGGGTGAACCGCTTGTGGATGCTCCGTGCCCGGTGGTCCTATCGGTGGACTTAGAGAAGGCGTTTGATAGCCTGGAATGGGACTACCTGCACGCTGTTTTGCGGCGGTTCGGCCTCGGCGAGGGTTTCATCAGGTGGACCGCGGTCTTATATACCTCCGTATCGGCCAGGGTTCGGGCGGGTCCGTTAATTTCCTCGCAGTACCCGGTAGAAAGAGGCACGAGACAGGGCTGCTCGTTATCCCCACTTCTCTTCGCGCTGGCGGTGGAGCCTCTCGCACTGCTACTCCGATCGGGGGCTCATTACAATGGCTTCTGGACACCTTCGGGCCCGCACCACATTTCGTTATATGCCGACGACCTGTTGCTCTTCCTTGAGGACCCAGTCGAGGCCCTACATGGAGCTGAGACGGCGCTCACGGCGTTTGGGGAGGTCTCGGGCCTACGGGTGAATTGGGCTAAGACATGCCTTTTCCCGGTTCACAGTGGCACCCCTAGTCCAGTCCTCAATAGAGAGCTTAGATGGGAGCCTGACTGCTTCAGGTACCTGGGAGTGTATATCTATCATGACCCATCTGACCTCCTGGACGGGAACATTACCAGGTGTAGTCGAGCCCTACGGGGTAATATGGACTTCTGGGCTACGCTACCGCTTTCGTTGGCGGGACGGGTCGCTCTCCTCAAAATGGTGGCTCTTCCCCGGCTGCTGTATTATTTCCGGGCGCTACCGGTTTGGGTCCCGCCAGCCACATTTAGGCTCCTACGGTCGATGATAGTCGGATTCCTCTGGGGCTCGGGCCGCCGAAGAGTGGCCCTTAAAACCCTGATGAGGCCGAAAGCCGAGGGTGGGCTCGCGGTGCCGGATTTTGAGAAATACTATCTGGCGGCGCAGCTCCAGACCCTCACCCAGGAGATTGCCAGGGAATTCCGAGGCCCGGAGGACAGGAGAGGTATAGGGATGGCCAAGCATGTCCTATCCTTCATAGCTCTACGCCAACGTTTGACCTTGCAAGACCTGACGCTGGAGGAGAAGACCATTCGCCTGTGTTGGAACCGGGCCCACGCCCGGGGCCAATTGCGAATACCGTATGCGCCTGAAATACCATTGGGGATGTTGACGGCCTTGCCCCATGGCGGTGATTGGTCACGATTGGCGGACTGGGAGGACGCGGGGTTGCAGTTGGTGGGGGATCTTTATGAGGCTGGGGTACTCTTGCCCTTTCAGGAGCTCATTGACCGCTTCGAGATTCCCCGTGGAGACTTCCTGTTGCACTCGGCCCTGGTCCGAGCGATCCAGGCGCACTGGAAAAGCGGACAGGAGGAACCTCCTACGTCTCCGGTGTGCCAATACGTCATGATGTCTGCGGGCACGGTGAAGGCGGTCACCTGCCTCTACGGTAGATTGATCAATGAAGGGCTGACCCCCCTTACGACCCTGAGGGCCCGTTGGGAGGCAGACATAGGCAAGGAGATCCCGGAAGCGACCTGGTCTCAACTCGTGCGACGAGCTTGGAAGGGGACGCGCCACGCCCGTTTTCAGTTGGTCCACTATTATATACTCCATCGGGCATACCTGACCCCGGCGAAAATCCAACAGTACTTCGCCACGGGCTCGGCAACCTGCCCCAGATGCCCGGCGCCGGAGGCAGACCTCCTCCATATGTTGTGGGCCTGCCCGGGTTTGTCCTCTTACTGGGTGGAAGTAGGGAGGACCCTGACGGAGGTGACGGGGAGACCCCTATCGGTCGATGCGGCGGTGGGACTTTTGCATTGGTTTCCACATACCCCCAAAAACAAAATTTCCAGTAAATTTATTGATTTGGGGCTTCTTTTGGCCAAACGAGAGGTGACCAGGAACTGGAAGGCACGAGCTGGTCCGACTGGGAGCAGGTGGCACAGCGAACTCTTGAAGTGGGCGGCGGGAGAAAGCACGCTGAGATACCAACTAGCTGGGAGACAGCGTAATGAAAAAGCACAGGAGGCAGCGCTAGAATGGGAGACACTAGTGCAGGCCCTCAGGGACTATTGCGCCCCCAGCGACTCTGATAGCGAGAATGCAGCGCGCCCCGAGTCCCGATAGGCAATTGCGTTTTCTGTTTCTGATACGCTCCTCTTGGGTCCTCTCATGAATCCTACTGCGGCTGCTACCATACACTGATGGCGGGGTTGGGTTGGGGAGGGATTTTTTTGTAATTTAGTGTTTTGTGGGTGGGACTTTCTTTTGGGTTTTGTGGGCTTGTTTAGAAAAGCAGATGACGGACAGTGGATCATCCGGACCAGCTTTGCTCTCCTGCTGAGCCCCCACTGGATTTTGTCGCCCGACCTTTGGACTGTGGGCTGAATGATTGTATTTGGAAACATGCTGCGGGGGGTAGGTGGGATGCAGTTAATTGATTTTATTGGATTTATGATGCTGGTCATATATGTAACAGTTTGCTGATTCCTGCAATAAAAATATATTTCACAAAAAAAAAAAATGAAACACAGAACAATGGGCAGTGATGACAGACTGGTCGTTGTAAAGACATGTTAAAAGACTGGAACATGCCATGAATCTTAAAAAATGAAATGCACCGCATTTGATTAAAGAAAGCTAGAATGCCCTGTCTAAAATCAATATAAACACGAGTAAATTCATTTTAACAATATAGCAGCAACTTTTTATATAGCAGCAATTTTTATACTAGTGCAAATATAATTGTGCAAATACCAGCAATTTTTTATATAGCAGCAATTTTCATACTAGTGCAAATATAATAGTACAAATACGCAAATGACTGTCATGTTCATGAATTGATCTTCATTCATTTAGTCAGAATATCAGTCAATACAGAACTAAATAAATGACGCTCTACCCATTGAGAAAATAGCCATCTGTATGTCTATACATAAAAGTAGATAAAAGTTGAAAAACATCCTATTGCTAAAATGTCAAACAACCATTAAATTCATATTGACAATTCTCATTTCTTCAGATCAGTTTAATTTATTTCACTTCTGATATTATTGGGCAAAATGACGCCATGTGCAAAAAATTGCCTGCCCAAGTGGGCCAATTGTTCAAACCAAACCCCATTGTATAGTTTTTGTGCCTTACCAATCATGTGCAAAATTGTGCAAAAGTGTGAGCGTGAATGAAGAGTGAAGTTAAAAACATTTATAATGCAGATATATACATGTGACTTCAAGAACGGAACCAGGATAGAACAAATCGGAGGGGAGACCACAAATCATATGATAACCCAGGACAGAATGGTACTCAGGCCACTGGGAAGGCAACTGCCTATTATTGTAGCTTTAATCAAAATCTCAGAAATGAAGTGGATCTCAGGGCAGTAAACTAAAGGCATGTGTGAAAATCTTCGGTCGCGTTGAGGCCAGAGGGGGTCTTACTATCTAATTCCACAATATACCTGGTTTCTAAGGCTCGCAGAATAGCCTCCCTATTGCCACCCCTCCTCTATCACAAAGTATTGCAATAGCTCACTTTTATTGTCATGCTTATCTTTGAAATGATGTGCGACTGGATACGCGGCATCATTGGTGTTGATGGCCCTGATGTGCTAGAGTATCCGTTTGTGGACCTGCAACTTGGTACTCCCAACGTATTGCAGGCCACACGGACACTCCAGCACATAAACCGCGTATTCAGTCTTGCAAGTTAATTGTTTGTCAATGGTTCGAGGGATGTCCGAGAATGGTGTAACAAACTCAGTCTTGCTGACCTCATGCTTGCAAGCTTTGCAGCTGGCACATTTTCTGAAGCCCTAGCTGGTCTGCAACCAAGTACTAGAAGCAACCACCTCAGGGCTAGATTTTACAAGAGCCTTGCTCATAGAAGGTGCCTTTCTGAAAGCTATTGCCGGTTTAGATGCCATAAGCTCACCGATAACTGGATCATTACGCACAAGACTCCAATGCTTGTTAACAATTTTGCGTAAGGCCCTATGCTGTCTGTTATATGTCCAGATTAATCTGGTGGGCTGTTTTAATTCACCGGAGTTTGCTATCTGACTTTTCTTGTGAATTAGGGCTTCTTTTCTCGCAATTGAATTGGCTTTTCTGATAGCATTGTCTATGGCATTAATTTTGTAGCCTCTGCCCAAAAACCTTATTTTGCTGGCCTCTTGAGCTTGACAGCAATGCTGCTCAGTGCTGCAGATACGTCAGATACGCAGCATTTATAGATATAACTTAATGATTGAAACGCGTCAAGCTGAATGAGTTGAGGCTGGGCAACTTACCTGCTTTTGCACCATCCCCCAGAATTGGAAGCTCACCTCCAGTGGGGCTTCTCTCAATCTTGGGCAACTTTGTTGGATTTGTTTAGCGGCCGTGCCTGGTTGCGAGAACGGCCCGCTGCTGAGCGCGGTTCTTTGCTCTCCGTATTTCCGGATGACATTTGAATTGGAGGTCCTGCTGGTGAGCATGTAATTGGAGGCACACTCGAGGTTTGTGTCACGCCAACCCACTGTGGATATATGAGACCTTATTGGGGGCATTCAAGCGGCATTTTGAACAAATTGGAGGAGGCACTACAAGTACCAGAGTTCTCTCTGCCCAACCGGCAAGAAGACACGCCCATTGTAGCGGGACTGGTAATTAATTAAATGGTGCTTTACATGCCGTGTGTGATGTCTTTCGTCAGGCTCTTGAAAAAGAACGTAATGTTTGAAAGAGTCGAGCCGAATGTGTTGAGGCTGGGCAACTTACCTGCTTTGTTGGAGATATACATTATATATATATATATATACACTCACTGAAAAAACCAAAGGTTACAAGGCATTATACTTGGGGTCAGATTTCACTCAGACAAAACCAGAGAAATTCAGCTGTTATAGTTAGCTGATTTAACTATAACTCACGCCCCTGCAATGCACTACTTATGACCTCGCATATTACATCACTTATGACATGGTCAGTGACATCACTGATGACATGTCAAATTACTTCACCCATGAAATCAGGGATGACATCATCCAGTGACTGTGAGTGTTTTTAAAAACTTTAGAGTGTGTTAAATATATATACCAATGTGTAGTGGTGAATCAGTGGGTGTATGAGTGACTGTATGGATAACTCAGTTGGTGCGTGACTGACTGTATAAGTGAGTGATTAGGTGTCTCAGTGACCATATAGGTGAGTGACTGGTTGTGCGAATGTATGTATCTGTCTGTCAGTTGATGTCTAAGTGGGTGTATGAGTGTGTTAATGGGTACATGAATGGCTATATGGGTGATTGATGGTTGTCTGATTACCTCTATTGTTGTCTGGGTGTCAGTGCATGTGGGTGAGGAGGTGTGTGACTGCCTGTATGGATGAGTGAGTGGGTGAGTCAATGGCTGTATGGGATACTAAGTGTGTGAGTGAAAAGTTGTATGGGTGAGTGAGTGTCTGTATGGCTGAGTCAGTGATTGGGTGCATGTGTAACTATGTGTGAGTAACTGGGCATGTGAAAGGCAGTATAGGTGAGTGACAGGGTATTTGAGTGACTGAATGCATAATTTAGTGAATATGAGTGGCTATATGGATGAGTGCATGCTTCTGTCAGAGACTGTGTAGGTAAGTGAGTATGTGTTACTATTTGTATGTGTACGTGGGTGTGTATCTAACTGTGTGGGTGAGTACATACCTGTGTGGTTGACTGTATGGGTGAGTGTGTATGTGTGTGAGCAGTTCTATGGGTGACTCACTCAATGTGTGAGTCCCTGTATTGGTGTGTGAGTGGATATGTCAAATGGCTGTATTAGTGAGTGAGTGGGTGTATGGGTGGCAGTATGGGTGTTTAGATCTATGAATCAGACAGTGGGTGTGTAAGTACTGGTATGGGTCTGTGAATGTGTTTCTAAATGGCTGTGTGGGAATGGCACTGGGTGTATAAAAGATTCTACAGTGGTGTGAGTGGGTGCATCAGAGATGCTATGTCTGATGTCATCACTGATGTCATGAGTAATGTCATTTGAGATTTCATCCGTGATGTCATCAGTGACGTCACTAACCATGTCATGAGTGATGTAATATCTGAGGTCATAAGCAGAGCATTGCGGGGGTGGGCCCCCTGGGACATAGCTGCAGCCGGCCCCGGATGGTGGCGGTTCGCAGGGCCATTTACGGCCCCAGGATGGGGGCTTTGCAGCCCCCCTCCCATTTGGAAACAAACTCTGGGGAGGTGGTTTTCCCCGGGCTGTGTCGGGGGGCTGGAGTTATTTTTAAACACAGCCCGAGAGGTGGTGATCCCCGGGGATGCGTGTGGGGGGAAGGATCCCCCACGCATTATTATCATCATAGCCCCAGGGATGTGGCGGTCTCCGGGGCTGCAGGGGGGCACGTGGCCCCCTTGCATTTCACATACTGAGCCCCGGGAAGGTAGTGGTCCCCGGGGCTGTGGGGGGGGCCAAATGGACCACTTGGGGGCCTAAAGGAAACAATGAGCGGGAGTCCGCTCTTCTTTTTTTTAAATTTTCTCTCAGATTTGAGAATCCACCATGAATCCCGCAGAAAACTTTTTTGAAAAAAGCATTTTGGGCTCTAAGGGTCCCTGTGGGAACCCCTGAGCAGGCCTAGGTGGTCAGGGTGTTTCTACGTTGCCCCTTTTCTTGTTTTTTAATATTTTGTAACCTTTTTTCTTGTGACTCGGTTCAACAGGGTCACAAGATGGCTGCCAACACTTCCTGGTTTGAAGTATTTTGATTAAACTGTGATGTTTTATAAAATGTTTAAATTGAATTTCATTGAAGTGATATGTATTTTTTCCATTTTACTTTACAATAGGTGTGATTTATGGTTGAAATAAGTTCCATATAAAGGAGAAAATATTTATGTCCTGATGACGGTGGTCCTATTGTGAATGTGCCACTGAAACGCGTCAACGCCTAGTGTTTTTCTGGTTTTAAATTTGGATAAGTCAGTAATCAATGGTAGACAGGGAATTTATACCCATGCTCTGTGCTGTCAATATTGTATCCAAATCAACATTTGTAAGACAAAGTTGATTGTCTTCATGAATTCTCCTTTTTAGACATATGAATAATCGCATTTAGGAATCTATGTGTTTTTAATTGTTTTATGAATTATCATTGTGGATTCAAAATCTGTACAGTTGTATATTGATTAAAATATTTTTCTACATTTTATTTGGTTGTTTATAAGTCCTTTACGCATTCTTAGTGAATGGATTTTTGCTTGGAGTATGAATGTGGTTGCATACTGAATGTGACCTATTTTCTGTAAGTCTTAGCTAAAGGGAACATTTATCTTTAACTTTGAAGTATTGGCAGCTAATCAGATCACAGGCTCGAAATTGGGAGGGTTCGTGGATCCACTGCTGCCACAGTTGTATATCTGAGAAATATTAAAATTTCTCAGGAAACACTGAACGGATTTACCCCATTTCACAAAAAGAGTGCTTTTTGAACCAAAAACTACCTTTTTTGCCAAATTTGGTGTAATTATGTTCAGCAGTTCGGGCTGTAGCTGTGTCTAAAGTTTCCGATGGAAATTAACATGGAGAAAACGTGTTTTGGGATTCTTCCCTTTTTCACAGCCACTGCTTGACAAACCACCCTGAAACTTTCAACCTCTGTCCAAAAGCAATGCCAGCTCCCGCAGGAGGTGGAGAGCCGGCAGGGACCGGAAGGGCCTTGAGGCTCTCCCCTGCGGTCCCCAACAAGAGGCCATGTCCTGGGGGATTGGCTCCCGGGGCAAAATTGGCCTGGGTAGAGGTGCCGCGCAGGCCCCCCTACCCATTTTTTAAAAATAAATGATTAAGGCCTGGCCCAGGGAGATGGGGTCCCCTGGGGCCGATATTGTCCTCAGGAGAGTGGCTGCGCTGCCCCCTCCAATATTAAAAAATATAATTTAAATACAGAACAGGACCCGGGGATGGGTTCCAAGGGGCCAAAATTGACCCAGGAAAGGGGGGCCATGTGGCCTCCCCCTTCCTTTATTTAAAAAAAAATGTAAGAAGGAAAAGGCCTTGCCACGTGGAATGGGTTCACTGGGGCCGAAATAGTCCCTGGGAAGGGGGCTTGGTGGCGCTCTCCCTTTATAATGAGGTTTATTAAAAATGGGCCAGGCCGCGGGGGATGAGGTCCCGGGGACCAAAAATGGTCGAAGGATAGGAGCCATGCAGCCCCTTCCTAAAAACAATAGGAAATAAAAACAGCCAGCAAATCGCCCAGGCCTTGCCCCCTCTCTCCACCATTCTACAAAGGCACCTTCTGGGGCACTGCTGAGTGTGGGATGAAGTCCCCTTGGCTGCTGCAGGTCCTTAGGGGCCAACAAGACCTCCTGTTACCTCCAGTAAGTCCCAAACAGTGGGACTGCTGAAAGGTGGTCAGAGGCCATGCCCCTTTCTCCACCACTGTGCAAACGTGCCTCCCGGTGCATTACTAGTTGGGGAATAAAGTACCCTTGGCTCCAGAGGGCCCTCCATGTACCTCCTCTATGTACTGCACAGCAGAATTCCTGAGAGCTGACCGGAAGCCCAGCACCATTTCTCCGCCACTCTGCAAACGTGATTGTTAGTTAAAAAACATTGAAATTCACTAAAATAAAACAAAGGTTACAGGGACGTTACAGGTAGGAATTAGCATTTAAAAAACCTTAGAAATTCACAGAAAGAAAGAAAGGTTACAAGCACATTATAGTTGTTGTTATCTGTTATTGTTATCTGAGGTTTGTATAGCGCCAAATCACCGTCAGGTCTCTAGGCGCTCATGACAGAAGCAGTAACAACAACTGAGTAGGTAACCAGAAGGTACAGATATAACAACATTACTCAAATGGAACAAAAAGCTTCCCTAAACAAGAGTGTTTTCAATAACTTCCTAAAATGAAGAAGATTTACTTCTTTGCGGAGAGACTCCGGTAATTTGTTCCACATCTGTGGGACCTGGACAGAGAAAGATCTCCCTCCCTTGGTTGCTATTTTAAAACGCGGACAAGACAACAATTGGGAGTTAGAAGACCTCAGAGCTCGATTAGGATTATAGTCCCCAAGCCGTTCTTTTATATAGGCTGGCGCATGCCCATAGATTTAGTTATGGGCAACACATAAACTTTTAAATTCTACACTTTGCTTTATGGGGAGCCAATGTAACCTGCGCAGTAATGGGGAGGCATGGGTCTGTCTAGGTAATCTGAAGATCAGTCGCGCTTCATCGTTCAAAGTTACCTGCAAGCGATTGATCAGAATTGTTGGCAAACCTAGATAGAGCGCGTTCCCATAATCTATCCTTGAAATTATTGTCGCAGAGACAATGGTCCGGAGCATATTTAGGGAAAGTAGGGGAACTAGCTTGCGTAGCTGCCTGATTAGGTTAGTACAGGTCCCAACAACAGAAGATATCTGGCTAGCCATTGTCAGCTCATGGTCGATCTTAATACCAAGGCTTTTTACATTGGAACACGGTTTCGGGGTGGGGCCAAGTTCTTGGGGCCAAAACAGATCACTCCAGGGCGAGGCCGCAGTTGAAACCACTAAAACCTCAGTTTTTTCGGGATTTATTTTCTGCAGATTTGCCGTCATCCAGCTAATCGTATATCTAAGTATATTCTGGGCCTGGGTCTGTGCAAATGCTGTGTTGTCAATACTCAGTAACAACTGAGTATCATCGGCGTAATTAAAAATTCTGCAGCCCATGCTTGCCAGGGAATCTATCAGAGGTTGTAAATAGAGATTGAACAAGAGTGGGGAGAATGCAGAGCCCTGGGGGACTCCGCACTCGAGAACACCCACCACAGATACACAATCCCCTAATTGGATCCTCTGGGTCCTCCCCGAAAGAAAGGATTTTAGCCATTGATGTGCTAAATCCTTTATCCCAGATGCGGCCAGTCTGTCCAGAAGCAGGGCATGGCTGACAGTATCAAATGCCGCTGATAAAGCTAAAAGTATCAGGGCACTTGGTTTCTTACTGTCAGCCATACCTCTAAGCTCATCCAGCACCGCAAGCATTACTAACTCGGTGCTGTGATGTGCGCGGAACCCCGCTTGACGTTCCTAGAGTAGATAGTGTGACTCCAGGAATGAAGACAGGGACTTTAGCACATGTTGTTACAGGATCTTTGACAAGAAAGGCAGCTGGGATATTGGCCTGTAGTTTTTCAGAATAGCTGGGTCAGCCCCCGGCTTTTTTATCAGGAGCTTGGCTTGTGCTTCTTTAAAACTAGCTGGTAAAAGGCCAGTGTCTAACGAATTGTTTAAGAGGGAGATGATATGATCCTCTACAATAGGAAGCACCAGACAAAAAACTCTGGGGGGGCATGGGTCTGCAGGGGAACCTGACTTGGTTCTACTTATAAGCTGGCCAAGGGTTGTAGGGTCTATACCTGGAAACCTAGAGATGATGGACTTTGGAGGGGCTTGAGAGACCTGTGGTGCAGGGGGACCACTAGAGGTATCCTTCTTAATATCAGACAGAATAGTTGCCACTTTCTCAAGAAAGTAATTTTGGAAGGTGTTACAATCTATAATTATTTCTGATTTTTCATCTTTCTTACTTTGTTCTTTTAGGATTTTAAAAGTTTCTTTCTGGATATTGTCTGCATTATTTATGCGGGTTTCATAATATTCCCCTTTAGCTAACACAATAAGCTTTTTATATAAATTCAAAGATGTTTTATACTGTTCCCGATCTATACAATCTTTTGTTTTCCTCCAACATCTCTCAAGATGGCAAAGCTTTCTTTTGTTAGCAAATAGAATTTAAAGAATCTTAGAAAGTAACTAAAAAAAACAAAGGTTTAAGGAACATTATAGTTAGGGCCAGATTTTACCACAAAACCAGAGAAATTCATCCGTTATAGTTACCTGAGTTAACTATAACTTGCGCCTCCACAATGCACTGCTTATGACCTCACATTTTACATTACTCATGACATGGTCAGTGACATCACTGATGACCTCTCAAATGGCATCACGCATGTCTGACGCACTCACTCACACCCCTATAGAATCTTTTATACACCCACTGCCACTCCCACACAATAATTCACAAACCCATTCACAGAGCCATACCAGTACTTACACACACACTCACTGATTCATAGATCTACACACACATCCACTCGCTCACCCATACTGCCACTCATACACCAACTCACTAATACACAAAATTGACATATCCACTCCTCATACACCCATACATGCACTTACACACTGAATGTGTAGCCATAGAACTACTCACACTTCTAGACACTCACCCATACAGTCAATCACACAGCCACTTACTTGCCCAGTTACACACACGCACCCACCTACTCATATAAACAATAACACAAAGTCACTCACCTATACAGTCACTGACAGAAGCAAGCACTCATCCATATAGCTGCTCTCACATTTACTCACTCATGCATACAGTCACTCATATACTGAGTCACTCACCTATACTGCCTTTCACATACCCGGTTACTCACCCATAGTGACAAAAGCCTTCAATCAATGACACAGCCATGCAGACACTCACTCACCCGTACAGCTTCTCACACATGTACTCACTACCCCATACAACGACTGACTCACCCAAACAGCCAGTCACACAACTCCTCACCCACACACTGACACCAAGACAACCATAGAGTTAGTCAGACTACCAACCACCCATAAAGCCATTTATGTAACCACAACACACTCATAAATCCACTTAGACATCAACTGACAGATACACACATTCACACAACCAGTCACCCACCCATACATTCACTGAGACACCTAATCACTCACTTATACAGTCAGTCACACACCCACTCAGCCATTCATACAGGCACTCATACACCCACTGATTCCCCAATACACTTAGGTATATATATTTAACACTCATAAACGTTTTAAAAACACTCACAGTCACTGGGTGATGTCATTACTGATGTCATCAGTGATGACATTTGAGATGTCACGGACCATGTCATGAGAGATGTAATATGTGAGGTCATAAGCATTGCATTGCAGGGGTGCAAATTATAGTTAACTCAAGTAACTACAATGGCTCAATTTATATATATATATATATATATATATATATATATATATATATATATATATACAGCAACAGCAGTCTTTCAAAGGCTCCGCATTTAGTCGGCCCAGGAAAACCACACGAATCCAAAAAGTAGATAAAGGCACAAGATTTATTTAAAGCTTCAGTCCAACAAAATCTGACGCGTTTCGGGCATCCGCCCTTGCTCACATATATTACTGTAATACTGCAGGTCTCCAGTATGTTTTGCCAATAACTTTGTTGCAGTTTGACAAATTCTCACGATAGTTTCAAAACTAGTTTGTCACTCACTTCAGCTGCTGTCTTGAAAGTTTAAGGGTGATGCATTGAGCAGAGGCTGAGAAAAAGGGGTCCCAAAATGAGTTTCCTCATGCATTTCCCATAGGGGTTTTAGACACAGCTACAGCCCAAACAGCTGAACGGAATAATACCAAATTTGGCAGAAAGGTAGATATTGGTCCAGAGAAGGGCCTTTTTCTGATTTGGTGTAAATCCATTCAGTAGTTTTAGAGAATTAACCAAAATCCAAATTTGTGTATCTAGGGCAGTGGATCATCTGAGGATCCAACAGTCCCAGTGCTAAAATATGATTGACTACGAACACTTCAACCAGGAAGTATTGGCAGACATCTTGGGACTCAACTTCAGCCAAATTCCACAAAAATATTGTTAAAAAAAAGAAAAGGGGGCAGGGTAGGAATTTCCCGACCCACTAGGCCTCTTGGAGGGAGTCCCAAAGGGAACCCGCCTGGAACAAATAGCAATTTATCAAATTTTTGGGCAGGAATTGCTCTGGATCTACGCTTCCTGCCCCATTTTTTTTTTTTAAATGAAGTGCAAGATCCCGTGCTTCTGTAATGTATAGCCCCCGGATGGGCCAGGTCCCGGGTGCATGAGTAGTTACAAAAAGGAGGAGCGTGTATGGGGTCTTCCTTCTCGGGCTTATGAAAGCCCCGGGGACGACCACCTCTGCTTTTAATGTATGCAGGTGTGCCAATGCCATACCCCGCACCCTGGGGACCACCATCTCCCTAGGGCAAATCCCAAATAAATTTGGGGGTGCAAGGCCCCCCTATGCAGCTGGGCCTACCCACGCCCCTTGGACTGCCACCTCCCTGGGTTAAACATAAAATTAATGCAGAGGGCCCATGCAGCCCCCTGAATCCCCGGGGATGCCTACCTCCCCAGTGCAATTTATTGAAAATAAGGGGTCCACAAGGCTCACTCTGAGCCCCCGGGACTGCCACCTCCTAAAAAAAATAATTTCGGAGGTCAGTCGCGGACACCTGGCCCAGGGGACCACTACCTCCCCAGGGCTAAATACTGCAATGGACGGAGTTGTGTGGCCCCCTTGTAGATCCATGGATGGCTCTGGGGACTGCCACCCCCTGGGTTGGCTCCTGCTACCTCCTGAGGTGCCCACCCTCGGGAGGTAGATGTTTGTTTTTGCTCCCACCAAGCAAAAGCAAACAACTTTTCAACAGAAATTTAATCTGCTTCCCTGCACACAAATATGCGTACAAGGAAACTGATTAAAAACATTGCTCTGATAGACAGGGAGCTGCCTTTTAGCAGCCCCCTGTCTGTCAGAGCAATGCCGGCTCCTGCAGGAGGCGGGGAGCCGGCTGGGACCAATGGGGTCTTGAGGTTCCCCCATGGTTCCATTGCACACGTAGTGCCCTGGAGGCACCCAGGTCACATGGACAGGCTCTGGTGGATGGGTTCCCCGGGTCCAAAATCAATTTGGGGGGAGGGACCACATAGTATCCCTCCCCCATTTAATTAAGGTCTGGCCATGGGGATGTGGACTTAAAACGGCCCGAGAACAGGGGCAAAACAGCCCCCTCCCGTATTGAAGTATGGCCAGGCCATGGGGAATGGGTTTCCCAGAGCCGAAATCAGCTAGGGAGGTGGACCATGTGGCCACCCCTCCCAGTATCTACTAAAGATTTGCCCCCGGGGAGGTGGTGGTCCCTGGGGCACAGGGGCACGTGGTCCCCTTTTAAATTACACGGTTAGTCGTGGGAAGGTGCACAAGTAATCCTGTACGTTGATATCAGGTATTACTGGGAATATCCTCAATAGTAGGATAAATTACCACACATCTACCTGGCGACAGCTCAGGGAAGGGGGCTCGCTCTGTCTGTCAGTACCCTGTTACGGTACAGAACAAACTACTATTGAGGATATTCCCAGTAATACCTGATATCAACGTACAGGATTACTGGTGTTGTATAAATCTTTATATTTTACTCACTATAGTATATGTAGCAGCAGAATTAGTATAATCATCTTCTTTTTGGTCCTGAAAAAAGCCAATGATACAAAATATTGATCGGATGGCTGAAACATGTCGACCTGAACCCTGAGTAGTTTTAAATCTATACTACTCATTGCACTGCTTTTTTAGTTCTGCCGGTGAGAGCAAGTCAATAAAAATAGTTTTTGCATCCATTAGGCAGTTTTAAACTCACTATTATGGTTCCCCCTTGTTTCTGTTGTGCTGCACTCTCACTACACTAAAACACTCACAAATGGGATTTTAGTATCTCAATCAAGATACTTTCCATCTCTTTGAAAACATCCCTGAGCTCCTTCCTCACAGTGAGGAAGATGTAGGCCTCCTGTGTGGGATTTACTGGAGGTAACAGTAGGGGTTGGTGGCCCCTAAAGACCCTCTGCAGCCAAGGGGATTTCATTCCCCAACCAGTTGACCACCGGGTGATGCATTTGCAGAGTGGTGGTGAAAGGGGGAGAGGCTTCTGGTGGCTTGCCGGTCTGTCTTTGTTATTTATTAGAAGAGGGGGCCATATGGCTCCTCTATCCTGGGCTGATTTCAGCCCTGGGGGCCCTATTCCCTGGTGCTAGGCCTTTTTTGAATGGGGAGGAAGGGTGCCGGACCACTTTCATGGATGCTTAAAATAGCCAGGCAAAAAACAATAGTACACACACTCTGGCTCAACTTAGAGAAATACCTGACCATATTACTAAATTTCACATAGTACTATTAAGAACTAGTGGACTGACATACTAAACTGTGGTTAAATAAAATAATTCTAATTTGTGTCCAATATCGAATTTTACAAACCGACCTATGCAGTAATAGGTCAGTTTGTAAACCTCTGATCAAGAGTGGATCATAATCCAACCTGCCTCATGAACATTAATGAGGTAGTTAGCAATTTGAGACTCATTCCAAGTGGTGTCCATCACAGGGATGGTGGCCTGCTACAGTCAGCAGATCACCATGTCTGTGCTGGATTTTGAATTAAGTAAACCTTTTTTAAGTTAGCATATTTTCATTAAAGGAAACGGTACTCTGCGTAAAAAAAAGATTACATTTATTTACGTTTGTTTGAAACTTGGAAGTGGTTCCCTGGACCTCTGCCTAACCTCAACAATTGTTTTTAACATTCACAAAGAGAAAGTGGCCATAAGGGGATCCCTTCTTTTTTGAGAATGGCTTACCACCTCAACTGCCTGGGGACTAAACTCACCATGGCAGAACCACTATGCCACTGCAGCATCCACAAACAAAGGACAAGAGGGGGAGCAGCCTTGAGTGCGCCATACAGCCTGTGCTGCAACCCAACCAAGAGTTGATAAACATGGGACTTAGCCAATTTAATGGGACATAGAATGAGATGCATGGGCAAGACCGCTGCACCACTTAAGACCTTTTACCCTAGGGTTTAAAAAGATATTCAACCAAGTTGCTCCACTAACGAGCGGAACTGCTTTGGCTTATCTACACCTGTGCTTAATCATGGCCTACTCCATATAGCGTTGTGAACATTAGAGGCAGAAACTTCACCAGAGCAGGAAGAAGTGCTAGGGGGAAGGGAGGGTGTATTGGTTCACCGGTAGATGCAATTGGTTACAACCCTGCATTTCACATTGTGTAGTATTTGGCTTTGCTGCATGATTAAAGTACTTTTCGGTACCTCAAAAGTTAAGCACTGAGCTGAAAATTACATAGTGTCTGTTGGTTGGCTAATCTATTGTTCCCCACACTACCGCCATCTCTACCCTGAGAGTCAGATGCAGAAAGTGTTTCATTTGCCCAGTTTGCAGAGACGGACCACTGTAACAAATGCCCTCAGCCACTATGGCAGAAGCCCAGTTGCCTCTGTCTGTACTGTAGCCCCCCAAAAGGGGCCAACACCAGACATCACAGATTTGCCAGGAGGAGCTAGAAGGCAGCCTTTCACCTTGTAGAAACACAAACAGGGTCCATCAATATGTTGAAATGAAGGAAAGGATGGCACATGATTATTGGGCCCAGGAATTCAACTCTACCACCCACAAAAGGACGAACCAATAGACACACGTTGTTCACAAAGAACCTATTACCACCTACTATACAGGCCTACTAGCACTCTCACGGGTCAAACAAAGCACTAAAATCGTACAGTTGGAACAGTGATGCTCTAACAAAGACAATGACACACTCCTCATACATACCAACACCGAGACAAGAGAAAATATTAGTACTGCTGTACCCTTGCGTACACAACCAAGAAACATAGTTGGCAACAGGATACCCTGCAGAATACAATCTAACACAACCGGTAAGGTAAAAGATAATCATTCATGCTTGTGGAAAAAGCACATTCTTACAGTTTACATAGAAACACAAAACATACAACACAAACATATGCAAACTAAATGAAAGCAATAGGAGCCATCATTAGAAACTACATTGAAGAAACATACTGTGCAAAGATGGCCCACGGTTTCTATCGAGTGCAGATATCAACTTGCAATTCTCGGCACAAGGCCTCAGGCCAGACATTTGATTTTCTGACGCCCATTATAGCTGATTTTGAGGTAGAATCTATTCTCGAGCCGACCCAACCAAATTTAGCTACTACACTGACCATGGGGGAAGAAATAATAGGTCAGGTCATAACCATGAATAAGGTAGAGATCCTCTCATGGAACATTGCTGGGTTGCGGTCTTTAAGAGGGGATAAAAATTGGGAAAGTTTTTTATCTACAAGTCACATCATTGCGTTACAGGAAACATGGGAGGTTAAAGATACCTACTACTTAGACGGCTATCTTACCTTTAATAAGTTTGCTGAACCATCACCAATGGGGAGACCGAGGGGGGGTCTTTTGTTACTATTTAGCTTAAAATTATTATATAGCCCTGAGCTAGTTGTGACAAATTCTCCACATATCTTAGCTGTTAGGCTGAAGGGCAAAAATAGCCTCCCAGCATTATTAGTGGTGAACTTTTACAATTCCTTTACTAGGGCAGACAAATTAGACCATTTGAAAGCACTGTCCTCTTTTTTTGGACGATTTTGAAACTAAAAATGATGCCCCTTACCACCTTATAATCCTTGGAGATTTTAATGTTCATGTTTGTCACTTAAATTGCATGCAAAGCATGGAGTATGAGTCTGCCCCGCATGGTCCTATGCATTTTGAGCATACGAGAAGTGGGTTGCACTTAGACAGTCTTTTAGCCGCTCACTATTTGTTCTGTCCGGAGCAAACGGATGTTTTAAACCCGATCCCAACCTATACAGGTCAAGGCCATGACAGTGTTATTGACTATATATTATTGTCATGCCCTTTAATGGACCGTATTGGCTCATTTGGAGTTAGACAGGTTGGTATGAGTGACCATAACCCCCTAAGCATGGACATTAAAATAGAGGCCCTAAAGTATGACTCACCTCTGGCTCCTATATTAAATTCTAACATAGTTACTAATTGTCAGAGTCGAAGGTTGAGATGGGATGTAATTGCCCCTGATGATTTTCTTGGTAGCCTGTATAATAGCAACCATGAAGATTTTAGCCTTTGTACTAATTTGGGTGCTGAATCTATAGAAATCTTAGGTGCCTTTGACCGTATTACTAATCAAATAGCGGTCAACTTGACTCGGCGGGGCCAACCAAGGCCAAAGAAGTTTAAAAATTGGTTTGACCAAATGTGCATTACTGCACATAATGCCCTAATGGAGGCCCTGAAGGCCCCTGTAAGGGACGTTATCAGCATTACCAAAGCCAGGAGGAGCTATAAAAACGCAATTAAATCACGGAAAACGGAGCTCAAGGAGATGGCTTGGGAAGAGTTAAGTGAAGCCAGTACCCTAAAAAATAGTACCCAGTTCTGGAAACTAATAAATAGTCCTGTTTTTGATGAATACCAAAAGTCTTAAAATTAGAATTTTTCTGAGAAAAATCCTAATTTTAAGACTTTCGGTATTCACAGAAGGCATTTAGGAGTCCTAACGTTAGGAATCCTAACTTTACTACTACTAAATTGAGAAAAATCATAATTTTAAGACTTTTGGTATTCACAGAAGGTATTTAGGAGTCCTAACGTTAGGAATCCTAACTTTACTACTACTAAATTGAGAAAAATCATAATTTTAAGACTTTTGGGGCCAGATGTAGGTAAATCCGATTTACCGACTTTTAAATACCGAGTCATACCGATTCGGTATTTAAAAGTCGGTAAATTGGAAGGAGGCAGATGTAGGTAAAAAATTACCGAATCTGTAAGAGTCGGTATTTACAGATTCTGTAAATACCGATTCTGTATTTCCCATTGATTCCTATGGGCCTTGAAGCCCATAGGAATCAATGTGAAATACAGATTCGGAATTTACAGAATCGGTAAATACCGAATCCTGCAAGGGTGCAGGGGGTGTCACTTTGACACCCTCTAGCACCCCAATTCTGGACTTGTGTGCAATGTGGCACACAGACATGCCCTAAGGGCATGTCTGTGTGTCACAGTGCACAGGTGTGCATGCACAGATGTGCATGCACACCTGAATTCGGTATTTTACCACCCAATAGGATTGGGTGGTAAAATACCGGTTTTTAAGGGCCTGTGGCACTCTTAGGAGTGCCACCTACATATGGTTTTTTCAGAATCGGTAAATATACCGATTCGGTATTTTACCGATTCTGTAAATTTACCGATTCGGTAACTTTACACAATCGGTAAAATATAGGCCCCCTACATCTGGACCCCTAATACCGGTCGGTAACGGCCGAATTCGGCCGTTAGCGACCGGTATTGGGGCTCCTACATCTGGCCCTTGGTATTCACAGAAGGTATTTAGGAGTCCTAAAGTTAAGAGTCCTAAATTTACTACTACTAAATTGAGAGAAATCCTAATTTTAGGACTTTCGGTATTCACAGAAGGAATTTAGGAGTCCTAAAGTTAGGAGTCCTAACTTTACTACAACTAAATTGTGAAAAATCCTAATTTTAGGACTTTCGGTATTCACAGAAGGTATTTAGGAGTCCTAAAGTTAGGACTCCTAAGTTCTGTGAATACCAAAATGAGTAAGTGTCTTCTGTGAATACCAAAATGAGTAAGTGCCTTCTGTGAATACGAAAATGGTAGTAAGTTTAGGATTTTGTCTTAAGTTAGTTCTGTGAATCGGGCCCTAAGTGTTTGCCCACGCTTATAAGATGCAATGCTCAATCTTACCTCCTACCTTTAAGGGATCTGTTAATTGCAGCAATATTGACTTCATGTTACTATCGCAGGAATCTTCCCACATTGTTAACAGAGTTTAAAGTGATTGCCAACTGTGTTAGTGACCACAATACCCTCATTATACATTTAAACCTCACTTTTGTTGATAGCTGAACCATTGTTGTAAATGGAGAAATTGAACATACACAGAATAAAGGGATCAGCAGTAAGTGGGAGGTCAACAAAGCTCAATTTATGAACGCAGTATTGGGGGAGAATTAGCATGATCTTGCCGTGGCCGCCAGATAAGGAGAAGACCCCGGGGCCATTATTGAAGCCTTTAATTGATTATGTTGCTCTGTCTCCTCTATGTTGGTTGCCCACAAACCATCCAATTGCAAATCACTGCATGGATGGTTTAACCATGCCTGTACTGATGCATACAAACATCTTACACTTGCTTTAAAGAAACATCCACATCCCAAGACAGAAATTGCTAGTGCGAGATGGGCCTACATTGAAAAATAAAGAAAGTCGAGCTTAGCGCTAAACCTTGGGAGACCTGGACGCCATGGAGCATCTAATAGATCGTGCAATCTTTTGGAAAGTTGTTAATCTCCCTTTCTTTACAAATTACGAAAGGCCACAGGCGGAGTCTCCTATAGCTTCACATGCATAGGTAGAGCACTTTACCAAGATGTTTGCTCCACCTCGCAGAGGCTTAGTAAAAGCCATTATTGAAGAGGCACATTTTGATGTAGATGCTGCCTGTTTTTTAAGTGAATCCATTGCCGTCAAGGACATTATTTGTGCAATTAATAAGAGCTCCCGCACCCGAACACCAGCTCCCCTCACCCCTCAAGAAGAGCAGCTAGACAGAATGGAGTCCCTGTGTACTTATTTAAGAAAATATAGCACTCTGGGACCTCCGGATAACAAACGTCATAAGAGCTGCTATAGCCAGCCCCTTGTCTCCCTCAAGGCAATTGGTGTTCCATTCTTTAAATAGGGGACCAGGAATCTTTGAAGTTGCTATTGCCCGATTTCTTTACTGGACAGTACTGTTAATATCTTACGCAGGGTTATACTGCAATGGCTTGAGGATTTGGCTAAGGAGAACAAGATTCTATCCAATGCGCAGTTTGGATTTCACTCGGGGTTTGGAACGGTCGAGCAATGCCTCAATTTACATCTTGACCACCCCGAAATCAAGGTACGTCATGGTTTTGCTTAAAAATGTTTAGACGGCACGAGTGTCGCCCAAGACGCGGAACTTAACAGACGCTTTCCGCCGCTTCTTGTGTTTTGCAGCGCGCGTTGCAGTGATTCATTCCACTGCCGGGAAGGGGCCGGGGTGGTGTCAAAATCTCCTGCAGCGAATTCCTCACAAGTCAAAAGATACACAGAACAAGTGGCCTTGAGATATATGGAAGCTCGTGTGACTATAAAGCTGAGATTTAATTAACAGTAGACAATTAGATCGGCTGATCTATTAAAAAAAAGAGTAAGCTTGTTGTTCCTGAGGAGAACACCATTCAGTTGGGGGTGTTCGAAACGCGTCGACCTGCTAGTTGCGACCTATTGAGTTTTTTAAAATTATTTAAATTTCTCTGGCTGTTTATAATAATCATGCTATTTAAGTACCATAGGTCGTGTTATTGGTTTCAACAAATATGTCTATGTTGAATACAAAAAACTGCAAAAATTGAGGGAGTGGGAGAAGTATGATTGTGGGTGTCTGCTGCTATGAATGTGTTAGTTTGAGTGTTTTTTGTAAGGGAGATTGCAATTTTATGTGAAATGTAAATTGTCAAATTGCGGGATTTATTTTGTAATGTATTTTGTGAATGTACAAATTAAAATGTCGTTCAATAATCCATTTAAATAACATTTTGGATCAATCATTCATATATCCTTTATTGACCTTTCCTGTGCCTTTGACATATACATCGCTCAAACTGTGGGATATAGTGGACTGCCTACCTGGCTACCTGGCGTGTAAGGTAACTTGGGATTCTCATCGGAAATGTTTAGTTCCACATTTCTAGAACTAAACATCAGACAATATAAGCAAGCTTTTGCCTAGTTACTGCAGTTAGATTGCCCTGGGGTATGTCATGCCATACTCAGCTGTATAAGATGCTCAAGGAGCACGAGAAAGGGATATGGAGAATCTGTTTGAATGCAAGTGTTTCTTTTATGCTGCCAGCAGACATTTCTATTGTATCTATTTAAATACAAGATTGTCTCGCATATATTGTTTTTAACAGATCTGTATGAATTTGAATATGAATTTTTAAGAACTCTTGTTTTTACATCTGTACATATTAGTGAATTTGTAAATATTGACTTTTATGACTAGTTTTAGCCGAATAAAGAGGTTTTGACTGACTGACTTACTGTTGTCCAGACCTGACAAAAAGATGCCTAGCGACCACTATTAAGATCAGTGACTTCTAATTTCACTCTCACCCACTCGTGTGTAGCAACAAAGAGCCTGATTTAGGTCTTAAGCAGATGGAATACTCCATCATAATGTGATGAATATCCAGCCTGCCTTATTACAAATGCATTGTATTCTATGACACTTGTAATATGGCGAATGGCATATCCCTCATGTTTGTGACAGAGTATCCCATCCGCATACAACTAAATCAGGTCCATAGTCATTAAAGAAAGTGAAAAAGAACAATTCTACCATGATGCATTTATGTTATATTTCTATCAATCAAATTGATTCGAATCATTATTTTCCTTTAAGATTGGATTTTGCAGGTGAAACCGACGATAGCCAAGAATTTTGTAACTTAAAAAAGTCACTGATGCTTTGAACCTACTTGAGATCAACTCCATTCAAATGTTTCTCTAAACTTCTCACTAATGCCAGGAATACCATCATCTCTCACACCACCAGGTCTAACATCATTGTATCCATCAAGTCCCCAGCTCCCAAGTAATATCCACTTCAGCAACTATTGCAAGTCACGTACCGCTGATTCACCATTTGTCGTCAAAATCACCTATACGTGCTAGAGACATTAAGCGAGGGAAGGTGAGCTCTTTCTTGTTTTCTTTTTTCATTGAACCATCAGTGACCAGTCTCTCCCTTTCATTAAATGACTTATAACAACCAGAGGCAGTTGTGTAGGAGTTATGGCTTTGGTCGCAAGCAGGTTGTCAACAGCAGCTCCAATAGTGGTAAATTTCAAGGAGAAGTAGGTTGTAGATATGTTTGTGTTAAGGGCAGATGTCCACAATAGGCAGTAAAAATCAGGCCTATTGTTTGTGCAGTCTAGTTCTTTTCAGCCATCAAACTGTGTGACAGAAGAGATGTAATGTCTGCATTTGTGCTCAAAAATAGCTTTCTCCATCTTATTTTGTTTGTACTTTTAAATTAATACAAATGCAAAAAGTTACTGCAAACACATTTATTGTATTACTTTAAATTAAGCAGTATCAAGGCATTGCACATAATACAATATTAAGGTGTGCACACAAAGGTGTCCATGTACCCGCTGAGATTTGTGACAGTTATGTAACCACACAGAAAAAGTGTTCTATTGTATATTGTGACTACAAAATCCACATGGTACAACAAAATATTCAGTGTCTTTTGCATTCTAATGAGGCAACAAGCAACTTGCCGATACTTCAATTGGCAGCAACCAAAAAGATAAACACTGATGAATGATTATACTGAATGAATAAATCAAACATTAAAATTAGGTCATTGACTGTCATATTGTACCAAAGTTCACCTTTCTTGGCTTTGGACTTTATACAGGGATTGTGCGTTACAATATCAAGGTCATGCATGTCGATGTTCACATATACAGTCTCGCCAATATCAGCTCCAGCATATTATCAGGGTAAGTATATATTGGGCAATGTAAATTTACTATTTATAACTTCATATCCAGTGACCTAGAAATATGTTGGTAGTCAATACTGTGCAGTCTGCATAACTGCAGGGCAATATTTAAACTTCAATACTGTGGTCGAACACTGTACGACTGTTTGAGCATGTCTCTTTAAATGTTTGGATTTTAGTCTATTAAAAGTGCATAATACTGAACCTTGTACATTGGAAGTGCCTACCTCGTTTCCCCCCTCAGGCAGTTATTCTGTCCTTAGTGCATAAAGATTTAACCACAGTTTAACCTCCAACTTTAGTTATCAACATGATAAACAAGTGCATCAAAATGGCTGATGGTTGCCCAGTCAATTTAAGCAAGAATTCTGTATGGTGTTGGTAATGACGACTTTCACTTGAACGATAAAATCAGTACTAAGGTAACATATTACATAGCTTTGATAGAACGTGTGCCCCTTCTTCAGATGAACTTTTAACCACGGATTTGCAGTTACTGATCCATATGACTAAAGGGGTTTTGATAGATTTTGAAAGTACTGACATTAGAAGGATCATTCACAAGTGAAATAATGTGTTGCTGAGTTTGTTGTTGTGCATGGTTCATTTTAGCATAAAATCACAAAGCACCAATGTCTGTACCTGTATGTCCATGGTGGATGCTAGCAGAATAAAAGCATTAAGCATTGGAAAAAATGGAGAACTATCCCAGGTAAAAATCAGCAGTGTGCTCCTTAAAATGAATGTACAGTAATTTGTCTATACTCACTTTGTTGGTCAAACAAAGGGATCAAGAATCAGAATAGTAAGGGACAACCCTTGCAATACACCAGCAGTGTGTAGCTGAATGTGGGGCTAAGACTCATTTGGCAACATCACCGTTGTATCGAACCATGACTCCCGCCAACTTATTGTGTGAACCAGTGAATACTTTATATGGGCCCAAACTATAGGAAGCCTTGTAAGGAATGCCTTGTTGGTTATTTGTCATTTGTGCACATGGTAGCCATCACAAGTTCTCAGGGTCTCCAGAATTATGTGATCATGCGGCTGCAACGTTTTCTGCATAATATTGAACTTACCGCTCTTTCCTCATAACCTACAATCTGCTGCATAATTTGCAGATTGCAAAACAAAAAAGATCATTGATTCTAACTCAAACAGATCAAATGTTACTAAAAAAAAGGACCACCCATGGTGCCAGGCAGAGGCTGTCCCTTTGCAAAGTTTAACTAGTCACCTTACACCTGCTGATTACTGTATTCAGGGAGTCAGCTAAAATGTTTTCTCAGGCAGTATCAATGTGTGTTAAATAAACAAAATAGCAAAATAATACTGCCACAGCTTGTGATGCAGGATGCCTCATAATTTGCCTCCTTCTCCCACACCATAATCTGGTTGATCCTGCTGCATAATTTGGTCACATTATTATCTGATCCTCCATGGATGAATAATTCCAGTGACCCTGTATATAACCTACAATATATCCGTGGTCACAAGGCCTGTTTATTGCGTTGTCGTGGTATTCTATGTGGTTGTTCTGTACAAGCACAGCCTGTCCTTTGTAGAGATGCATGACCCCATCCGTTGCTACACCACCTCAAGTCATTCAATTGAAATGCTGCTGTTATTACCTCAGTGAAAGTCTTGATATCATTATCAAGGCCACTGCTCAATTCCTTCAAGACACTGAATGTGCTTTTGATTAAAAATCCCTGAGACTATACCTCTCAATCGTCCCAAATGTTCTGGAGACGTCCATGTTAAGATCTGGAATTCGCCTAAACCGCAATGCAGATTTCTTCTATGTCCCTCTTACAATCCACTCTGCTACATAAAATTCTATTGACAGCTACTGTCATAGCTGCACATAACTAAAGCAACACATTTCTCATTTTCAGCTCTTTCTAGGTAAGCTAATGTGGAGAAAAATAAAAAATAATAAACGTGTTACTAAACTCACCCAGTTCCCAACTATCACTTTCATTCCATTAAACATTTACAACCTCTCCTCTTACTCACTGACTTTTTGCCCGTCTTTGGCCATGTACAACGCTCCGCTGCCTTTTGTCTAGGTTTGCACTATAGAAATCCCATATACATACGTACATTTGAGACATGTGGTGGTGTGAACAGCAGCTATAGATGACCGGATGTAAATAATGCAGAATCCAATATACATTAACAGCTAAATAAAGCGATTTTCTGCAAGAAACTTCCCTTCTACTCCCGAGTTGCTACTGTAATTATCTATTCCTAAAGCTATGTAAAAATTGACACATGCGCACTGCGACCACCCACTCATCTTGTACCCCTATTACTATTTAAAGTACTATGCTGCCCCTTGTGGCCAGTTCCATGTTACAAAATTCTCCCCAATTATATCAAAAATATATGTTACTCCTCTCAGAAACTTAAATCAATGAAATTTTGGTAGCAGACATTTCTAGCCTTCAAATGAAAGACTCATGTGTGGGCCATGTATGATTCCTTGTAATGGTTAGCCCATTTGTTGGTATTACCCTGTCTGAACTAAAATGGTTTACAACACACTGAAGCTTCTTCATTGGAGTAAGAAATAAATAAAACACTAATTCTATACTCACACTAAAATGCAAAAAAAGATTCCTATAAATAGAATAATGATAGCTCTGCTACTGTGACCGTATAAATAAATCTTGCAACAGCTTGCACTCTGGATCTGAAAACCCAACCTGCACTAGGTGAGGCAAGATTAAAGTAAATAAGGGTTGTCACGGTTTTTGATATATTTTGAAAAAACACAGCACTGTTAAAAAGACAAGAGTAAACCGCATGTTGGTGATTTAACAAGGAGGAATTAAGCTTTCCAGCTCTATTTCTAACTACTTATATTTTTTTGCAAACACTATTTGGTACATTGGTTTTGAAACATACAATTATTTCTTAAGGAAAATAGAGATTATGGGCCTGATTCACAAAGGTAATTTACACTTTTGGGTAAGTTTACAATTTTGAGTAAGCTTGCTACTTTTCGGTATTTGCAAACTGCACGTTTCTTTCACTTTAGTAGTAACTTGCACCTTTGTAGTTAAGTCCAGCACTACACATGGCCAACTACTGGTACTGCAAAACGTTCCCACAGAAAATAATGGAGGTAGAGACTTCCAACAAAATTGTTAGTGACTACAAAATTGTAAGTGACTACAAAATTGTAAGTTGCAAAAGTGCAGTTTGTGAGTAGCACTTTATAGTACGTCTTGTAGAACTACTATAGTACTACAACACATACTACAAATTGCAGTTTGCGAATCAGGCCCTCCATGCTCACAACATTCTGTAACCACCCCACTTGCCTACCACACCTGCTTGCCCTCATACCATGGTCTAAGAAACAAGACGTAGAAACTGCAACAATTCTCAAACACAGGGCAAATATTTTATGCATTATATCAGTGACCCTACACTTAATTTCCAGCATTGCAGAGTGGATGTTGCTGCATTAGTTGATGTGTCATCATGTTGTGTGACGGTTCAGAGTTTTGAATCCAATCGCAGGTTGTGCATTGCAACAGTAGTGACTCTTATCACTTGTTGACCAGGCCAACTTAGCTGTTGGTAGAAGGAATGTATGTGCTTCTAGAATGTACATAGTGGCACCACTGCACTTGCAATCCCGGTGTCACAACAACGGTGTGGCAGTTTAGTGAATTCACAAAAAAGGTTTGCACTCAAAGAACTCGCCGGGAGCTCCATCAAAAACATCAGGGAAAGGACAAATAAATCTATCGCACTAAGCTGTACCTAAATTGAAATAAATACATAAATAAGTAAGCCAGGAGTTCCCAATCACTGACACCAAATGTTCCTCGGCTCAGAGAGTGAAGCCTGCACCCTCTGCGCACGGGGCCTAGACCTGCAGACCTACTGTGCAAAGGAGCTTGACGACACCAGCCAACGATAATTGAGTTTTGTCTTACATAAGACAAAGTGTCCCAGGTACACATTAGCAACCGTCTGCATGGCATGCTACATATAAAATCAAAGTTTAAAAAAGTTTTGAGTAGAGCACTTGGTTGTCCTCCGAAACAAAGTTTGTATGTGAATACAAATAATCTATTTAGCTGGTTACCAAAACGTACAGAAAGAAGCACTGCTTCTTTGGACTTAGAATTTCTATCAACAGTAATTTGTAATAGTCTGAAAAATTAGGATCCCAGTAAAGAGTTCTGCATTGAACGATAAACCAGATGAAGACGCACTGGATGCAAAGGGGTGCTTCAGGCCATCTTTAGTGCTGATTTCTCATTGGCGCACAGGAGGGTGACGTAAGGCACGCCAATGAAAGCCCACTTCTCACTGGGCCAGAACTTGATGACAGGACCTTGTTCCGGGATCTCAGAGGCAGCGTCAAAATAGGCGAAGCAGACAACGCCAAGGTAAGCAGCGAGGCAAATGAAGAGATGCCTAAAGTAAAAGAACAAAAGGTCAAAAGAGAGACATTAGTGACGAGTTCTCTTTCCATCCTTCAAGTACATTAGCACTTTCAAGAGTACTGTCATATATACATGTATAGCATGGATGGGACAACTTTGGCAGTGGTCATGCTTCACATGGTACACCGCCTTAATACGGAAGCTTACAGATTTTAGGAATGAAAACATATGTCCACTGGTCAGAATAGTAAAAATCCCTCACCACACTGACTCATGTAACCATAACATATTAGGTCCTGTAAGTAACCACCTACTTGGGACACTGAGTTCCCTGAGAGGACAGGAAAGATTGACCATGAGGTTTTAACATCCTACTGGAGAAATGTCTACTGTCTTGTGCTTGACTGTCCCCATCAAGGAATATATATTATCAAGGCGCAATCAAGAGAAATCCAGCGTGCCCTTTGATGGCACTCTGCGTTTACACTCATTTTTTGCAAAAGATTGTATTAAAAAACAACAAAGCCAATGATGGAGAAGGTCTGTCTTCACAAACTGAACCGTGTCCCTGAAATCAAACTGAAAAATGGCTAATATGTGTGGGGATTAGGAGTTATCAGGTAGGTAGGCTGATTTACTGCAGATTGTTGTGAAATTTGTTGATCTGGAACAGGTTTTTTTTAGATATGCATTTTCCTTGAGGACGTTAAATAATATTTTGATACATCTGCCTCAACAATTTTGCAGTCTGTTAGTGTGGAAAGCAACAGGTGCTACTAGTTATGTGGAATAACGTTGTATCAGCCATAGTTTCGATTGTTAATAAGGGATTTTACTGGCATTTTGCCCAGTGCTAAAAGCTTTCCAGTTGCGTCAAATAATCTATGCCTTTATGTTTCATCATTCCTGAAAAATCAGCTGGTGGTGTGGATGTTTGCTGTCTAAACGCCGAAGCTGTGGTAATAAGCTTATTAAGTCTATCACAATGCATTTACTACCATCAATATCACTGAACATCTAACCTTTTACTTGGCCTTCAACATCCACTTGTTACATGAAATTATTCTGTCTTTACCCTCCTACAGTCTTTTATCTAAGTCAAATAGTAACAAGCCAAAGTCTGACAGCTGTGTACCAAAGAAATGGATTACTTCATAGAAACAACAATTTTGATGATTGAAGTTTCCCCAGAGTCACATGCTGGGCTTTATTCCTCTATCTAGGCTTGGGTTCGGAAACTTTGTAAAATTCGAAAACCTTTTTCTTCTGGCTATAGCTCAGAGGCAGAATCGAGATGACGCACTGTGACATCAAGCGTAAGACCACAGGGACGTAGGAGGGTCACATGTGAATATAGAGTTTCAAGCTACAAACCATGTTGTTACAAGTAAGTAACCCATTTCCTTTGCAGAATACATCCCCTATAGATTCACATACTGTGCATCCTTTATACAGAGGTATTAAGCATCAGTGGAGGATGGAAGTCAAGTGTGGGTGGATGCAAATAGTTGCTTATGCAGTGGCGGCTTCTCCGCAATGGTGGAGCAGTGTAGCGCTGCCTGGCGCAGAGCCAGCAAACAAAAAATAAAACGATGCTCTAGCATCGTTTCATTTTTCATTTGTCGGCTCCGAGCCAGCTTGTGCATGGAGGGGCGTGCTTGGGAGGCATGAGGAGGAGTGTTTGTGCACTCCCTAAGTACGCATATGTGTTTGGCCGGCCGTCTCAGGAGCACCAAAACACACATGCACACTTAGGATTCTCCAGCCGGCAGCATTCAGCTGGAGAAACCCCACAGACTTCGGAGCATCTATCCTGCTCCCGCTCAGGCCAATCCTGCAGCACAGAAGAGGGTGGGAATCTGTCCCAGGGGCTGCTGGGACCAGGAAGAGGCCAGCAGGAGCGATGCGACGCTGGAGGCGGCCAGCGGTGATAGGCAAGTTTTTTTATTCATTATTTTTAACATGTCCCCCCTGCGCACGCTAGACCCTCATTAGAAGTTAGGTGGAATAGGGTGATGTCTTTACTGTATGTAGTAAGGATTGCTACTTACACTGTAAGCATTGGTTAATGGCAAGTAGTGCGGTAGGTTCACATGCCCTGTATACTCCTGCCATCTAGTGTTGGGTTCAGAGTTGTAAGTGTGTTTTTTTCTTTGAAGATTTTTTTCGAGTCAGGAGGTAGAATGACTCCTCCTCTTGGTAATTCTGCGCATTGGCATCGACTCATTTGTTAGATTGTTCTCCCGCAGGAGGATGAAAAAGGACGTACAGAACGTGTAACAAAAGAGACATCCATGCTTACATGAATGTATCAGAGAGATGTGTAAAAATATAACTGCAATGGCCACAAGCTAACGAGGAGGGCGCATGTGAACCTACAGCACTACATGCCACGAACAGATGCTTACAGGGTAAGTAACATAATCTGTTTGATGGTATGTGTGGCTGTGGTTACATATGCTCTGTATAGACTGTAAAGCTGTGCCTCTTTAGAAGTGGTGGCTAACATGTGGGAGTTGCAGTAGCTTGATAAGGGGTATGTAGCACTGCCTGACCAACATTAGCATGATGGCTTGCTAAAACATTCACCAAGTAGTGTTTAATTAATGTGTGTGGTGTACAACATGTAACTGCATTACAAATATCAGTTATTGGGATGCTTCCCAAAAAGGCTATAAGGGCTCTTTTTTTACAAGTGTAATATGCTCTGGGAGTTACATTCCCTTGTGTATCCCTCAGTTTACTTATCCCAAATCTCATCTCACTACTATGATGTCCCAAATAACACTTTCTAGACTCTTCCCTCTTCCATGCCACTAATATCTTATTCATTTAACAGACCGGCATGTCCACTGCACAAATTAACTCATATTTCCCTTTACTAATCCAGCACTAATCATTTTTGGTCTCCGGAGTGGCGAGCTACTAGCCGAAAAGCGATCTAACATTGCGTTGGGTGTAGTAAGCGCTATATAAATACAAGTACAGTGACAAATTAATGGCCTTTTGTCTTTTATGTAAGAAGTTTGAATGCATTTTACTATCCACCTAGCTATGCCTGATTTGGATATAGGGTTGCCTTTGTGAGGTGGAGAAAAGGCTACAAACAGTTGTTTCATTTTTCTGAAAGTTTTAGCTCTATCTATGTAGAACATGAGCCCTCCTTTTACATCTAGAGCATGAACACCTCTTTCTGTAACAACATTTGGGTTAAGCAAATAACAGGAAGCTCAATAAATTGATTGAGATGAAACTGTAAGACTACTTTAGGATTTGGACAAACAACCAGTTTGTCTTTATGCATTTGAAAGAAAGGTACTTCTAAGGTAACTTAATGCCTGGAGCTCACCAACACACCTGAGTTAGGTAATAGCAACTAAAAATGCCCCTTTCCATGACAGAAGTTGAAGGGAGCATGACTGCAAAGGCTCCAAAGGAAGGCCCATGAGCCTAGTAAATACAATATTTAATTCCCAAGAGAGTGCTAGAGGTACACGAAGTGGAATTACTTGTTTCAGTCCTTCGATGAATGCCTTGAGGACTGGAATCCTGAAGAGGGATAGATGATGTGTATTTTGGAGACAGGCAGCTATGGCAGAAAGATGCAACCTAATGGAAGTTTATGCTAAATTGGATTTTTGTAAATGTAGCAAATGAAAAATAATGTCCTGTACTGTGGCTTTGCTGGGATTTATTTGTGTAAGTTGGCATTAGTAAACAGAACAATTTCATTTTTCAGCATAACAAGCTCTAGTTGTGGGACTGCATGCTTGTTTAGAAAATTCCATAAAGTCTGTTGGTAAATTCAGGTAACCAAATTTTAAGACCTCAGGTGCCAGATCGCTGGTTGAGCATCCTGAGATCTGGGTGTCTGATTTGTCCATGATCCTGAGTGAGAAGTCCAAACTGTTGCAGAGCTTTTCGTGTGGGACTACTGAAACATCTAATAGGGTTGTGAAACAGGATTGACGTGCCCAGGTGGGAGCTACAAGGATCATGTGCAGTGATGTAAGCCCGAGTTTCCAAACGAGAAATGGAATGAGAGGAAGAGGTGGAAAAGAGTAGGCAAGTATCCCTGGCCAACTCATCCACAGTGCGTTGCCCTTGGATCGTGGTGTCAGAACCTAGAGGGGAGGTTTTAGCATTTTGCGTTTTCGGCTGTGGTGAATAAGTCTATCTGAGGGAACCCCAACTTGTAAAATTATGGATGGAGAACTTTTATATTGAGTTTCCATTAGTGGCTTTGCTGGTGTGTCCTGCTAAGCAAGTCCGCAAGAATGTTGTCCTTTCCAGGCAAATATTCCTCCATGGGATTAATGCAATGGTGAAGAAATATGGTCTGAGCAAGGTGTGACAGCTGAGATAACTGTGCCCCCCCATTATTCTTGTAGGTAGTACATGGCTGTCATATTGCCCATCCAGACTAGGACAACTTTTTGTGATAGAGGAGGAAGGAAAGCTTTCAATGCTAGGAAGACTGCCTGAAGTTCCAAGTAGTAAATGTGAAGGGATTGTTGTTTGGCATCACAGAGATTTTGTGTTGTTAGGCCTTGTAGGTGTGCATCCCAGCCTGTTTCTGATGCATCTGTGATTAGAATGATATGAGGCACTGGGTCCAAGAAAGGTCGCCCCTTCAACAGGTTGTTACAATTCCTCCACTGCAGAGATCGTGAGTGTGGCAGTCTATCAACATTAGATCTTGCTGTGCTTGAGACCACTGGTGAGAGAGACACTTGCAGTGGGCACATGTGTAGTCTTGCATGTGGAACGATGGCAAGGCAAGACGCCATCATTACCAGTAGACGTATGACAGTCCAAACTGTGAAGTGAGGTAGAATTGTTTGAAAATGTTGTATCCGAGCTGGACTGAGATAGGCTAACCCCAACTGTGTGTTGAGCGTTGCTTCTAAGTATGGTTGATTCTGAAGAGGTTTTAAGATGAGAATTGGGGACACTGATGGTGAACCCCAAGCTGTGGAGTATATCTACTGTCAACTAAATGGGTTATTCACATTGTTGATGGGTGCTGGCTTTGATTCGCCAGTCCTCTTGGTATGGGAATGCGTGAATATTTTGTCGTCTCAAGTGTGCTGCCACTACTGAGAAGCACTTTGTGAAAACACAAGGCACAGCAGTGACTCCTAACAGAAGAACTTTGAATTGGTAGTGTTTCTCTGCTATAACAAACCTGCGGTATTTGTGATGAGCAAGGTGTATGGGTATGTAAAAGTAAGCGCCCTTTAGGTCCAGTGTGGCCATAAAGTCCCCTGTTGAAGAAGGAGAATGGCATCCTGTAGAGAGACCATGTGAAAATGTTCCCCGAGGATGTAGCCATTGAGTGGTCTGAGATCCAAGACTGGTATTAATGACCCATCCATTTTTGGAATGAGAAAGTATAGCGGGTAAACTCCTATTCCCTGTTGTTGAAGAGAGACTGTTTCTATGGGCCCTTTGAGGAGAAGGGCTTGCACTTCTTGCTTCAGAAGTGTTAGGTGATCGTGTGTTAACCTGTGAGTGTGAGGTTGGATGTTGGGCGGTGTGGTAAAACGCTCTAGACAATAAACATGTTTGATGATGGCTAGTACCCATTGGTCTGTGGTGATGGATTCCCAGACTGGATGGAAAAACTGAAGTCTTACCCTGACAGGTGGTGTGTGGTCAGGGGAGAAGGGTTAAGCAGTCACTGTTTTAGCAGTGGAGAATGTGCCACAGTGGATACCCCCCTGCCTCTGCCTTTATTGTAACCCACTCTAAAGGAGCCCCTGAAAAACCTTTGGAGTAGGTGGATTGGCCCTGCTTCTGTTGGGAATTGGAGGCATTAGTGTTTGAGGATTTATATCCACCCCTGTAACCTAAGTGACAAAAAGAGCCTCTAGATATATTTGTTTGCAAATCACTCATGGCTTTAGCAGTGTCTGCATCTTTTTTTCATTTCGTCCAGGGTGATATCAACCTGAGTGCCAAAAGGATGTTCCTTGTCAAAGAGCATGTTAGGAACTGCTTGCTGTACTTCTGGCTTAGAGTCAGAGTACCTGGGCCAAGCATGTCTGCTGAGAAGGACATTAGTGTGTATTGCTCTTGCTGCTGTATCGGATGCATCAAAGGCACATCTGATGGAGTTATTGTGAAGGCCTGACCCAATGCCACAATTTGTTGCCCCTTTTTACGTTGCTCCTCAGGGAGATGTTGTAACAACTCTTCCATCTCATCCCAGTGAGCCCTATCGCAGCAAGCTAGAAGTGCCTGGGAATTGGCAATATGCCAGTGGTTAGCTGCTTCAGCTTCAACCCATTTCCTTGCTGCGTTAATTTGCTTGCTCTCTTTTTCAGAGGATGGCATATCTCCAGTTGCTTGACTAATAGCTCTTTTACTTACAGTGGTAACAACTATAGAGTCTGGTGGTACCTGACTTCGTATAAACAGAGCGTCCGATGGGGCTGGTTTATATTTTGTATCTATCCGTAGTGTAATAACCCTGGAATGGATAGCCTCCTTGAAAATATCATCAGCATACCGCAACATACCAGAAAGCATAGGTATAAACTGTGTGTCCTTGTGTGTTGAGAGGAAATCATCTTCCAATGATTCGTTATGTAACTGAACACCATGGTAGGTAGCTGTCCTAGCAATAACCTGTTGGTAGGCACTAGCATCCTCAGGAGTGGAGGCTCTAGCGGAATATAGATCCGGATCATCAGGTGTTATGAAATTAGTATCATCAATGTCCCATGGGTCTGGGTTTCCTAATAGGTCTTCCATACCAAAGTAGTTGATCTAGATGAGCATGGACGTGTATCATCTATAGGTTCATGATGTGGAGATGAACGAGAGGAAGAAGGGGATGGTGAAGGTGGTGATGGTGGGGGAGGTGGTGGAGTAGGGCTTGTAGCAGTGTCCTGTGTCCTTTTTTTTAGAGGCACAGGAGTGTCTAAAAATTCTTTAAAAGTCAATTGCCTTTTTGGTGGAGGAGAGGCCATTATTATGCCAGTTCTGTATTGCATCTTGATCTTCCTTTGACTAATATCCATGGTTTTGAGGGTAGACTCAACAGGAGACTTCGAAACTGGAATGTTTCGAAGTTTTTGTCTCAGATGGTTTCAGAACTGAAGACTGCTTTGAGGATGTAGATTCGGTTGGTTTTGGAAACCATCATTTTGAAGCAAAGGAATGTTTTTTGGCAAGCACCGAGGCAGAAGCAGTCAGTTGCCGGGTCAGTTCAAAATAGTGGGAAGAGACCGACAAGTGCCAAATCCAAGGAGATCAATACCAAGGATTTAACCTTGGTGGAGGTTTTCGGGGCTGAACCTGAGGGTTGTGCATTCAAGATGTCTTTTCGGATCAGACAATAGCCACATGGCAGTCCCCGACCTCTAATAATGGAAAGGGCGAAGGTTTGGAGGTCTTTTTGGTGGAGAAACAGGGGCAGGGTCAATAGTACTCACGCGCTGCTCAGGTAGCAGGGTGAACTCTAATTTCTCCTCCACGACGAAGCCAGAAATGTCCTCAACTGAGAAAGGGTTCTCTTCCTCCTCTGCAGAATGCTCTTTCTAGGCATGCTCTTCTCCGAAAATGTTGTGTGTGTCGTCTTCAGTGTGATGAGACATTTTCAGCTGATGTGCCCTTAGATCCTGGAGAATCTTTATAGATTGGAAAGGCGAACAGGCATCCCAATCAGCCTCACAAAGATAAGGCGCAAGGCAAAGATTGCACACATGATGTTGGTCCGTGTGTGTGTACTTGGCGTGACACTGCAGGCAAAATCAAAAAGGTGTCCGGTCCATCACGAATACATCTTCAGCACTTTGTCTTGGAGTATTGGGAAGAAGGGCGTGAGAGACACTGGAATAGTAATCAGCTCAGTAAGTGAAGTGATCTGTCTTCCAGAATCCAGAGAACTTGAAAAGAGAGCCTCCCCCATGACTTGTGGGATTCACAATTTGTTTCCACTGTAACTTTAATTAGTGGTGAGTTTCAAACATGCTTAAAAGATAAAGAAAACGGAGTTCTTTTTAAATATCTGTGACAGTAAAGTAACCGATGCAGTTTTTTCTCGCAACTAGCTCTTTGACACAAAGAGTGAGAAGCATCAGAACCCAGGGCACAAAGAGAATATCTGTTCATGGTCACCGTAGAAGCTCGTTGAGCCCTGACACATTAAGGCTAATGCCTGGGGGAACGTAAAAAACCCTTCCACTGAAGGAAGATGCATATTCCAGGGAGCGATGCAATGCACTGCCCGTTGGTACTACACTGGGAAGCTGTGAAGATCACACAGTTTGTAATGAATCCCTTTATTGAGTTGGAATTTAAACATGGCTGCCTGCTTGGCCCAGTTTGCAGCTTAGGAATTAGAGCTTCTGAAAGAGCTGGTAAAGTGGTGTGAGTTGTATTATACCCCAAATATTTTGTAGTCATACACAAGATTTACAGTGAGCAGCCCCCCGATGGGTTACTGCGATTAGGCTGTGCTCACTGGAAAACACAAGTTTAATGGTAAAGCCCTGCCCTAAGGGTGTGGTAGGCGGGTTCATGGTTCATTATCCCATAGCACTTCAGAAATAAAAACATGCAAAAAACCAGGACACTAGTAAGACAGGTAAGATCAGCTGGCAGCATATGGCCTTGTGATACTGATGACAACATAGCTGTTGCAGTAATTCCGAGAATGAGAATTAAGTGTGAAGCAATTTGGATGTAGACATACTGGCACAATAATACTACAAATGTAATCAGCATAATAAATTTGAAATGTATATTAACAGGCTCCTCAGTGTTTATATGGAGTGTTCTCTCACATACTAATCGCCAAAAAGCGCTTCGACTACTCCTCAGGGGTCACATGACAAATTTAATAGCAATTACAATTACAAGAATATATTTAAAGTTTTAATTAGCTGTGGTCTGGTGCCAACTTCACACCCAGCTGTTGTAATTACATCTTCCACAAGCAAAACAATGTTGATAGCTTAATATAGGGACACACTATTTATAATGAAAGTATTTCAGCCAGGGAGTGGGACGGATATAGAATAGAAACGTGTCAGTGATTGCTCTCATTGTGCTGAAATCCTCCCAGCATAACCAGTAGATTTTTACTATATGTTGGGGATAGCGTTCGAGAGCACCTATCGCAATCATGGACCCAAAACCAGGCCTCTTAAAACAGCCAAATAGGTAGAATTGCTCTCTGTTAAGTGGACTCCAAAGGCTTTTATAGAGTTGCAGCCTAGTGCAAACTCAGGTCCACATCTTAGTAGATATACGTTATTTTTTTAGTAAATCTAGGCCTGCTTTCCTCATTCCCTGCGCTGGTGCACTTTTGGCTGCCATGGGCCAATGCACACATCCTTGCACTATAGTAAAATGGTGTGTGTGTTCTGTAAAGGGTAGTTTTTGTACTGGAAGTGGACCCTTCCAGTAGAAAAGCTATCCTTTAACACTTCTCCTGCTTTGTATGAGTGCTGTACAAATCAGGAAAACAAGGAGAAATGAAAACATTTTTGCTCCAAGGAGATGTAGATATTGGTGCAAATCCCTGTCTGTGATGGTTTGTAGATAGGGATTTGCATCAAAACCCATGGGTGGATGAAGAACGCCCGTGCAACACTGATGGAACGCACCCTTAAGGCAAAGTAATGAAAACTAGCGCATAGCACAACTTTTCTCTGCTTTGGGATACCATTCAACGCAAGTACTGATTTGCGTTGGATAGTAACTCCAATCATACACTGTGTCAGGTTTGCGTTACGAAATGAATGCAAACCTGGTGCAATGTATTAGCAAATCTGAGCCTTAGTGTAAATTAACCTGGTCCCATAACTGGAAGTAGCCCGTAGGCATTTGTGATGGGTATAAGTGTAAAAAAAGAAATAACACAAACTGTACTCAGAGGAACTGGCTGACATGGTGAGTGTTCGTAATGCAGGGACTTCTAGTATAAGGGAACGGGCTGCCAATACAGGGTAACAAAAGCTGCCATCCACATGACTGTCTCCAAAGTGGAATAACCATACGAGAAAGGTGGGATCGCTATAGAACATGGCTTCACTGCAACATGTGAGGTGACGATAGGCTGGGCCTCGGTGTCAGAAACAATCCGAACTGGGAACTGTTCTTTTATGGAGGACAGGCGGACCTCATGCAGAATCAAATTGTGGATGAAACCAAAGGTGATGTGATCAAACAACGGGTACACACTTATCGAATGTGGTCTCAAAAAATCATCCAAATAAAGCAACATAGCCCAATAATTAGCAGTAGCAAACAATAGTACTTTTGCAGCCCTCCTGGAGGCCATATTGTTATGACCTTTTTGGTTGGAAGCTTTGAAAAAAGTATTGGCAAAGCTGATAAGTCCGACTTGGATTTTCAGTTATAAGCCAGACCAATTGGCTTTTACAAAGCTACCGGCCTGTTGAATATGTATTTAAGCATCGGCCCAGGAGCTTCGCATGCCCAGGGGTAATTCGCAGGATTTTGCTGGGCTGGCTACTAGGCCGCATAAAGACAGAAGGTAGTTATCTGGCCTTCTCAAAGAGTACTATATTAATATGACTCTGGGAAATGGCTCAAACCAAAGTCCGACTTATGCCCGCTGTGTTTAGGCCAGCCAGAATCAATTGCCCATATCCTGTTTGTATGTCCAGCCTACAAGCAACCGAGGTTGAAATGGCTTAAACCTATTTGTTCCAACCTAGGAACAAGAGATTCTGTAGCTGCTCTAAGGATCCTACAGACTTGTACACATTAACCCATTGTGATTGCTGTGGCAAAATTCTGGAGTTGGGTGTGGGTGATACGGGGTAACAAAATCAAGGGCTTATCATCCTAATCTTTTTACCTGGTTTTATTCTTCCCGTATTCTTAATGAAATTGTAACGGGCCAAGATTTTACTTAATATTTTTAATGATGCTCACTACAGTCATCAGTGCTGCAAATTAATGGTTTAATGCTTTTTTAGGTAATTTATTGTGCTGATTTGGTTTTATGTGCTTTTACTATCAGTAATATATATATGTAACTATAGATTGTATTTGTTTATCCACCTGAATGTATGTCTTTTATGGTTTTACAATCTAAATAAAGACTGATGATGATGATGATGAATATGGCTACAAAATTATTAGGCGATGGAGGTGAACGCATTTTAGCCTTATACGAAGCACGTTCCCATTGAGTTCTGTAGCAATTAAAATAAGGCTAAATTGGGGAGCAATTCTGGAGTACTACTTTCAGACAAGGAATGACCAGAAGCATGGTAGCACAATTTATTTTGCATAAGATGAAAACACAGGGCAGCTCCTCCGCTAAGGCGGAGGAACGTCACCCCACAAGAAAAATTTTATGATACTAACACAGGGTTATTATCATTTTATTTTTCCCAAGCAGATCTCCGGTTGGCTGGCCGTCTTGGCCAGGGCAGTCATGCGCACTTTGCATAACCCCACCAGGCTTTATTGCACAGCCTGGTGAGGAATATGCACAGGCTCCCTGTTCCCATCTGAGTGTCGAACCACAGTGATCAGACCAATCACGACGCTGCTATGAGCAGTGTCGTTATTTGGCTAGAAGAGTCTGGAAGCCTGGGTGCTTCCTGTTCCTGTGTCGTGGCAAGAAGGACCAAGGAGAGGCGGACGTCGATAAGATAAGCGTAATATTTTTTTTGATGTTTCTGTTTTTTTTCGTTTAATCCTTCCCTACCCGTCCCACCACTGCTGCCCCTCAGCAGCCATTACTGTGAAAACAAGTAATGTGTCTCCATGTCCTCGATGCAGGAATGACACTGAAAGTTTCTGGCACATCCGGTGGGCGTGTAAAAAAATTAGGTGTGACTGGAACCAGGTGGTAAGTCACAGTACAGCATTTCAGGGTTGGAACTTGCAAGGCACGCCTTGGTTAAGCTTGTTGGGTGAGAATTTGGCAGACATAAAAAGAACTGCAGTTCCCAGGTAAAGTGTTTTGCATTATGGCTGGTATTGGCATCTTGAAGGCCCTATCCACAAGGATGATCGAACACCTCTCAGAGGTCCGGATTGGCTGATCAATAGACGGAAATATTCTGCTGCTGATAAAGGGGGTGTACTGGTTATACATATATGATATTGATTTCGGAACCATATGCCACCTCGAGAATTCCTCTTTATGAGTGACTAAAAACGGAACTACAAGATTTATAACTAAAACGATTCAGGTGTTAATTAATGGGAAGGGTTGTGGATCATAACAATACAGTGTGTCTCCACTGCTCAAAGGTGGTATCAGTGAATAAAATAAGTCACGAAGGGAACAGTTGCTCCGTTATCTATGGAAGCGTGTTTACGAAGGAATAGCCGTTTATTACAAAAAACAATAAAGATATTTTAAAAAATATTATTTCTACTGAGGCTGTCTTTTCCATATCTTTAGCGGCAGCATAATCTGATGGCATAATTCCCCATAGGGAAAGGATTTCAAGGACTCCTATTTAAGGAAATAACATTCAGGTCGCAATGGTTCTTTAGGTATAATAAAGGCACCGTAAGCCTGATAGGCAACATTTTTCATTGCAGAATCATGTTAATGCCAATTATTTCTAGTGGCACCTAGCACCTCTTGAGATCACCATCTGCTACAGTACACAATGCCTGGTGGGCACAATGTATTTTTGGTAGACGCATAGTTTTGGATGAGCAATCGTTCGAACGTGGAATAAAACGCAAGCCGTGGAACAGCCAGCCTCTGTCCTGGACTAGTTTTCAGGAAATACAAATGCAATTTTCTCTCTAGCAACACGTATACATCCGACTCAATGGATTCTGGGGTTCTCTGGCAAATAACGGTATGTATCAGCCTTCATAGACTCTTCTGTTAGTAATGTCTGCATTTTGAGATACAAAGATTTTTAATCTTGCCTTTTTTTAATGTAAATGTTTCTGTTTTAAAAAAAATATACAATAAATCAAGATCTTTTGCATTTAGCTTTGTTTGTTTGACAATTCACTTGTTAGGCCTCTGCATGACATATCTATGTATTGCTTAGACCGTCTAGGGGGATACCTACATACAGTAATGTCTTCGACGCCTGTCCTTTTTGCCTGCTATTCCTGAGAAAAGTGTCTTATGTTTTTTAACAATGCATAGAAGAGTCCTATACCTCACTTAGATATGTCAATGACATCTATGCATCTGGTGAAGATCTAACTATGTCCCATATGCGTCTAAAATGCTTATTTTTTACAGATACTACTAGTGCTATGATATGAAAAGCATGCAACAATAGTTACAGTCTCCATCTGAAAGATGAGATCTGTGGTAACGTGCATGAATACTGCGAAACAAATTCAATTAACGAATAGGCATTGGAACTCCAAAAACAAACGGATCTAATGGGAGAGGATGAAGATGTTGTGCAAGAGGAAGATTGATTAGGTAGGGAGGGCATTCAGGGTGACTGACAGTGATCATGGTAGACAAGCATGGATGACAAAGAAGATGTGCAATGTTGTTGTTGTATGTGAAATATTACTTATTGGTCACATAGGTCACCTATATAGGCTAAACATGTGGGCAAATACTTGCAGAGCATGCATTTCTACTAAGTAAACGTGAAATTTCTGTTACGCCAGCGCAATCTTGCCTTCTGGCATTTCGTGTTAGAAAAAGGGCAGGAAATGACACCGTTACGCCACATTCAGTAAATTTTGTTTGGAGAAAAATCCTATTACTGGAACAACATAAATAAACAGAATGTGAGTGGCAGCTGTTCATGTCATGAGATTTACCAAAATGTTTTAGTGCAAAATGCGTTCCTGTGTTCGCTCGTGTCCAAAATCTACACAGGAAAACATTTTGCACAAAACATTGTGCAAAATGCTAGTTTTGCGGGTCGCATAATTGCATGTAATTCCCAAACTTTCAAGGGAATACGCAAAAGGAAATTAAATAAATTTTGCAAACCCCTAATTTATACATATTTTCAAAGTTCCTCTCCCTTTCCGTCCATATGTCTAATGTTTTAGCCAATCTACCCATTTCTAGTTAAAACTGGTTTACGTATACGTCAAATGCATATCATCCAAAGATGGGGCACATCATGGAACAAAGACTGAAATGTGTGCATGCCACAGAGCATACAAAAAATAAAAAATGATCCCGAGTTTACTCTTAAAATAGGAGAGAGAAGTTGGCCTAACGGCTAGGGGGGTCAACCTCGGATCTGGGGGAGCTGGGTTCGAGTCTCGGCAATGACGCTGAACATCCTGTGATTCTGGGAAAATCACTTAATCTCCCTGTGCCTAACAAAAATGAATGTGGCTCCTCATGTAACGAAACTGGTGCTATGTAAAGCGCTCTGACACGCGATTCAGGACAAGTTCGCGCTATAAAAAAAAAAATTGGACAATGGATATGTTACAGCAAAAAGGTGCTCTTTCTACCGCATGTGTAAATTGCATCACACCTTTAGGAATGTGCTACTGTGGCAAAACTGAAAGATCACTTTTGCAACAACACACTACAAACCAATTTGCATCCCTGAAGTCCACCCATCTCGCAATATTAGTAATTCAAAATATTCCCAGGATGGGGAAAGAAGTATTATGAAAAAATATTTGAGCAATTGTTAAAGGGGTATTCATTAGTATTTTCCTAAGGAACAAAGCTTTCCAAAGGCAGTATCACATTTCCCTCCCACGGGCCTAGGCACCCAGACACACCTTGACAACAAACAGCTGTGATCAGATGGTCATTAATAATGAAACAGTCTATATTTGTGCCTCGTGGGAGGAGGGGCTTTCCTGGCTGCCAGTGTAGGCCTGACTCGTAACCACGCGGAAGCACATCGCACTGGGCAGTGCAGCTGCCCATCTTTAAAAGTGTATTTTATGATCATAAGAAGATGGCAACTCACCATACACAGTGTAAATAGGGAAAGTTGAATGAAGAACAGATTTCACAGAACAATTGATCGCTGATCCAACAGAGCAGGGCTAGCGTCCACCAAAACCCTGCCAGCAGGCCTAGCTTGTACACGCGGATGTTTTCACACCTGAAACATTAAAACAGTGTTAGGAATATTCAGTTTTTATTGTCTGTAGAAGAATTATCAACATACCGTTACATGTCATTCCATAACATAAAAAAACAATGCACAATCAGGTATACATAAATCCAAAATGGACTCTGTTATTTGTGGGGGAGATGGAAGCCTGAGTTTGTCTTGTCATGACAAGATCTTGTATGGCCTGAGGTTTGCTGGGATGTAACAGCTGGTGGTATCGACCTCATGGTCAAACCTATCACACCCGTTGCATCACAAAAACATTTACAGCAAACTTAGGTGACATATTTGGTATGAATAACCTGGCTGTGGTGGTCACAGCAGTTCCAGGGGTGCCCAGGGTCGGACTGGGACAATAAATAGGCCCAGGCACCAAAATAAAAGTGGCACCCACTAGCAAATCAGATACCTAAAAGTGTGGCCCACATTTGCAAATCAAGCCAGTTGTCTACTTGTAAAGACGAGCTGCATACGTGTTTTTTGCAGGGTGTGGAAGAGTGCATGGATATGAGGTTGATACAGGCAATGTTTGTTATCGCAAAATCAACGTGAAAGCTGTCTTCCTGGGCTATGCAACAGGCCGAAAAAAGCCGAAATACAGCCACACTCTGATCTGTCAGACCAGCCTATCGGGCACTCCCTGATTGCCCTGAAGGACAGTCCGACCCTGAAGAGTGCCACATATACAGCTAAATACGACCTGCATAAATATGGTACCTCAGCACTCAGCAAACAACCTTGGAAGCTAAACATCAAGTGGTTTCAGATGTCCTGGGCAGTCGAGCCATGCGATAGGCTGGATCAGGTATCCTGCCCTATAGGCAAGGAAAGGGGATCCTCTTGTCCAGGGTGTCAAATAAATCAAAGGGATTGTGTGAGAGCAACAAAGCAGAAACGCTGGTGTTAATGCCTCACAGAAGGTTGTCAACGACAGCTACAGCAGATGTGTTAATTCTGCCTGTCAATGGTTGATGGCAAGCTGCCTTTTTGGAAGTTTATGTTGTTACTTGTTTCCTTTGGTGGCTTTGTAAATCATGCACAATGTTTTTGGTATCAGCTGGGTAGCACTGGTCACTCTGACCACAACTGTCGCCCAGCTTCAGGTGCCTTGCTCCTGGTATGTCACTTATTTCTGCCCTACAAATGCGCTCCCTATCTAAAATGTATAAATGCACCCTTCCTCCCCCCACTGCCCTCTCTCTCTGTCATCTCCTGTGCTCTCTGAACCCCCACCCCCTTCTTCCCACGGTGCTAGCTGCCATCCCTCGTCCATGCTGCTCTCAATCCCCAACTGTCATGCTGCCCACCCCAGCCAAGCTAAACCTATCTCCCGAACCCTTTCTATGCTCTCTCTTTCACAAATCTTACCCTCTCTCTGCAAAGCTTCGAATTGGACTCTTCCCCTGCTGAGCTCTGTCTCTCTCCGTATCCTCCATTCACCACTACCCGCTCTCCTGCTCCCACCGGGTGGGCACTTTGACCACCCCATGCCTGAGTTTTGGAGAGATTACTGTGGAATTTCAAAGTTATTTTGAAATTGCAATCGTGAAAGTCTCCCATCCTGCAAATCGAACAGTCTGATTGCATAATTTCCGCCCTCATGGATGAAGAGTAAACTCGGTAAGCAGGTTCTCTCAATGCAAAGAATACAGGGGCAGTAGGTCATTGAGCGGCAGCCGCCATTTGACTTTGCCCCAGCTTGATCACTTAGACACACTGCCAGCAACAAATGAACACTTGCGTTGAAAGACGCAAATGTAAGTGTCTCACAGACTGCTCTGCGCTCGAGAGCCTCCTCGACCATCAACGGCACCACACAGAAGCGAGGGCCACCCTGAAGAGAGGCCCATTGCCAGGGCTTGCCCTACACCGGATTGCCTAGCGACATCTGTAACTCAAATTTGGTAATTGGAAACTGGTAATTTGGGTAATTATGCAGTGATTTCTTCTGCTTACTAACTTCTTTTGGTTTTGTTCAGTTTTTTGCTTCCTTTTGTATTGTTTTGGTTCAGTTCATTTATTTCCTTTGGTTTCGGTCAACTTAGTGTTTGGCTCGCTGGTAGTCACTGCCCCCTCCCGCCTTTTTCCCACTCCTCGCCCTCCCACTCCCTGCTACCACCTCCCACCTCCCAGGACTACTAATGGAGGCTGCTGCGCAGCAGGCACGCCACTGGCACGCCAAAGGCAAGCCCATCTGCACTCATCCACGTCTGGAACGCACCCAGCGCCACAACCCCTGGCTCTCCCACCCCAAGAAGATACACCACCTATTACATCATAGCGCTGGACCCTAGACTCACCTGTCGCACATCCCCACGCACCACCAGAGGACTGTTCTCCTGCCAACACTGACGCTCCACCTTCAGCACCATAGCAACCAACATCAGCAGAGACACTGCAAATACTGCAGCATCCGTAACCTTGACCGGAACCACCACTACATCTCCTGGGCATCTCACTCAATGCACGTTTACTCAGCAAACATGCCACGGAAATCTGGGACACCATCTCGTCCTACACCCTGGACGTCATCTTCCTCACAGAAACCTGATTAAATCCCGCCTGTGCACCAGACATCGCCATCACCACTCCCGAAGGCTACAAGATAACACACCGGAACTCAACCAACAAACATGGAAAGGGTATTGCCATGAACTACAGGAACACCATCTGCTGCACGACATCCCCTGACAACCTGATACTGGTAATGGAACACATCTTCCAAATCCACACAGATGGAAAAAGCACCACCAGAGGCACCCTCGCCTACAGACCACCAGGACCATACCCCAGGTTCTGCAACACATCCCAGAACTTATCGCCCGCTCGCAATCAAATCCAAGCACTACATCTTCCTAGGGGACCACAACTTCCACCTTGACGACTCTAAGAATTCCACCAGCCTACTGAAGAGCATGATCAACTTCTAGCAGCTCATCACCAACCCCACCCACATAGCTGGACACACGCTGGACCCCATCTTCACCTCAAGCGACAGAGTCAGGTAAAACCACACTACACAACTCACCTGGACTGACCATCACAGTGTACACTCCACCATCTCAGGACCCACCTACTCTTGCACTGCACCCTTCAGATCCATGCGAACAGACTGGAAAAAAGTGTCAGAAGACAAGTGGAGCAACGCTCTCCGCTCCCACCTCCCAGACTCTACACACGAACCAGAACAAGTAGCAAATAACTTCTCCCGGTGGATCACAGAATGCACCAACGCAGTCGCCCCCACCAAGACAGCCAAGCTCAAAGAACCAAGCAAAATAGCAAGCTAGTTCACCAAGGCACTGCATTCCACCAAATGCAACTGCTGACAACTTGAAAGGAAGTGGCACCTCAGTAAAACAAATTGAAGACTGAACTGCCTTCAGGACCGCTCTCAACCAGTACTGCAGACTGCTGAAAGAAACTAGGAAGAATGCCCTAGCAGACCGTATCATAAGGAGCAATAACCACAGCAAAGAACTCCTCACTATCATGAAGAAGTTCACCACCCATCGCCACAGAGAGCAACATCAATACCTCCCTGGAACTGTACGACAGCCTCGCTGACTTCTTCCATGTCAAGATCTTGGCCAGCTACAAGAACTTCAGACACAACCCTCCACCGTTGACAGCATCAACCAGCTCACACCCACGAACACAAACCCCAAAAATCCTCTAACTCACTGGGACCTCCTCACCACGCAAAATAACTTTTCCATTATGTACTCCGTGCACTCTGGACCTATGCCCCCAGTATGTCTTCAAACTCGGAAGCAGGACAATCTGCGTTGAGCTCAGGAAGGTTCTGAACAACTCCATTACCACAGCCTCCTTTCCTGAGGACTGGAAACAAGCTGAAGTGAGGCTCCTCCTGAAGAAACCATCTGCCGACCCAGCCGATCTAAAGAACAACAGTACCATCTCTCTGCTCCCCTAACCAGCAAAAGTAATTGAGTGAACAAGGCCTCAAGTGAACAATAAACGAGCAACTCACCCAACACTTAGAAGAGCACAAACTCCTGGACTCGGCCCAATCCAGATTTAGAACTATCCAATGCAGCACTGACGCAGCCCTGATCGTAGTCATCAACATCAGAGCTCTTCTGGGCCGTGGTGGAAGAGCAGCCCTCATCCTCCTGGACCTGTCTGCCGCATTTGATACCATCTCCCACCACATCCTGAGCAACAGACTCACCACATCGGCCTCCAAGGAAACACCCTCAAATGGATCGCCTTGTACCTCACATCAGAACCCAATGGATAAGACTTCCACTGTTCACCTCAGAGCCCAAGGAGACAATATGCGGAATCCTCCAAGGATCATCCCTCAGCCCAACTAGCCCCAAAACCTACATGACACCCCATTCACCCCCCATAGCCAACACCGTCAGTTCACTTGGACTCAACATCATCTCCTAAGCCAATGGCACACAGCTCATCCTCTAACTGTCGGAACACCCCCTTGACCACAAAAGTTAACTTTCACAGATGCATGATGAACGCCGTGGACTGTACGAAGGACACATATCTTAAATTCAACATGGACAAGATGGAAGTTCTCATCTTTGAGAACAACATCTCGTCATGGAACGACACATGGTGGCCCGTGGAGCTCGGCACCCCCCTTCCTCCCGCCCATTGGACCATACCTGCAGCGAAGTTTGTGACTACCAAAAAGTAGTAAACGTAATCAAAAGTGTAAACGTATTCAAAACTGTAAGTTACCTATGTGAAGCAGGTCCATTGAGTTTGAGTGGATCGTATTTGCATTTTTGATGGTCATTCTGGAAATCTTCGAGGGTTCTGACATTCCGTTAGTCAGTGCTCTGAGAGACGAGTGCAACTGTCCCATGGTCAGGCCATCAACCATGCAAACGGAGGAGTCACAAGAACAAAGCAAAAACATTTGCCATTTAGCAAGAGTGGTTGTAACGGAGAGCACACATGACTGCCAATTACAGGAAATCAGTAGACTTAGGCCATCAGAATGAGTGGCCCAGTGCTATAGGTTGGATTCCGCATAATACAGGGAGTACCATTACTTCAAGGGGTGCAAAATTACCAAAGATTTAAAAGCGAAACCCTGAAGTTCCACTGAGGAATAGAGAGTTACTGTGAAATCAGTAATTCAGGGTCTGAATAGACTAGATATTCCCCACTCTCCCCACGGTGTATTCTGAAGATTTTGGCTGGTTTTAGCAACCCAAGTCCCCGAGGGAATAACTGCAGTTTAACCGCAAATTTTGGGATCCTCCTGAATCAGGTAGTCCAAGTTACCAACCCAATGGGAGGGTCTAGGAAGCTCTCAATTGATGTCTTAGGGGTGTATACCTTATTTTGAAAGCAAACCCCCTAAGTAGGTTTTGTGGGACCCCGGATCATAAATGAAGAATCTCTGCCTTAGCGTGTGTATATCTTATTTTGAAAGCGAACCCCCCTAAGTAGGCTTAGTGGGACCCCAGCCCATAAATGAAGAACCACTGCCTTATGGGGTGTATATCTTCTTTTTAAAGCAATGCTGTTCTTTGTGTAGCAGGCTCGCTACAAAGCTCACTTACAATCCAACCCAAGCGGGAGTTTATTTGGTGAATTAATCTATCATTGCCAACTGGCTAAACAGCTAACAATGTGAACAAGAACAGAATGCCCTGGGTCAAATCACATTATTTGTCAAGCAGGGCACTGAAATGAAAAGAACTTTGGTGTGGCAGGCACGTTACATGCAGAGTTCGACACAGACTGCTCTATTTCACACAGTCAAAGCAGAGGTTCCGTACACCAGTCTTAAAATGCTAATTTATGTATTCTTAATTACTTGCACAGTAACTTGAACAATGGGAAAATACTGGCATTGGTGAATTCGTTCATGCACTAAGCTTCAAGAAAAATAATTAAAATTGAAGATTAGAAGAATTAGAAAATGGGGCATTTGAGGTTTTAAATCACATCTGTGTGGAGGTATGCCTCCAATCCATTCAGACAGTAACATAATTAAAACTGAGTAGAGGAAATTAACAAATTACATTTGTGGGTCCTGGAAAGTCATGGGTGAATGGGGAAGAGTCTTAAATCTTAGGATAATCACATTTTCAGTTATATCTCTCCTACTATTTAACCAATTATTTCTCAAATGTATATTCTTTTCTGGAAAGCTGCGCGAGAAATAGAGAAACAAAGTATTACCCTTGTGGCCCTAATAAGCCAGAGGAGGTTGGGACGGCTGATGTTCCTGTTTCCAAGCATTATCAACCATCCATACACGTCACGCATAACAAAGACCAGTGGGCTCTACTGCGCATAATGCAGTATTCCTCAATCCTCAGTAAACAGAAGCAGATTTAAAGATGTTTATCTGACACTTGCATAAATCCCAGGTTTGATGCACGATTTGAGAATGTTTAAAAGAGAGAGAAAGAGAAGGACAGAGTGTGTGTGCAAGGGAGAGAATCTAGACCTAAGGTCTTGAAATGTGGCACGGCTATACTCCTCTTATTGCCTGCTCCAGGGGCGGTCCCTGCAGGGTTCGATGGAGATGAGAATTTGGGTTGTGAGCAACGTAATCTTGAAATATGGAGGTTATGATCCCACTAGAAGTAAAGAGGGGTCCACTTGGAGCTCTTCACATATTATCGGATTCGGAGCACGTGCGGGCTGGTTATCCCAGGATTGCATGAGGAGCCCTCGGCCTTTACCACCCTTGATAAGCTATAGGATGCTAAAACCACCACACTTTGACATTCTTCCCAAGGGGGAGCTCCTGTGGTGTCCCACAGGGCAAAGCTGGGTTGGGAAAAGGAGTTGGGACAGGGGATTTCGAAGATAAATGGAATTATGGTTGTTCCGGCACTGGATTGTTCACCTCCAGTAAGTCGGCTTTGGATTGTTCACTATCAGTTCCTACATCGTGCTTACTATCCTCCAATGCGTCTATGTCGGTTTGGGCTGAGGGAGGAGGATATCTGTGCCAGATGTGGTAAGCCAGTCCTGTAATACATTGCAACTATCCTGGAAGGTAGTCATGGCTGCGCTCTCAACCATGGTGGAGGGCATGGAACTGCCAGACCCCAAGGTTGCCTTTCTAATCCATAAAAAGGACGGTGTGTCATCATAAAAGACATTTAAGGAGATAGCCTTGGTGAAGGGCCTCCATATTAGAGCAGAAAGGACCTGGTCAGCTGCAATAAACAGGTGGAATTATACACAGATTACTCAGTCATTGCTCTGGGCCTAGATACATTTGGTAGTCTTTGAAGACATATTTACTAGGAAATTATGCGGATAGCAGGACTAGCAATCCGGATGGAGTGGGGCCAGGTGCCCTAATGAATGATGCGTATGCTCCATTTGTGACTGTCTCTGGTATAGCACCACATGGTTGAATGCATCCCCAGGTTAATATTATGTGCATCAGAAGATATATGAATGCTTACTGTGTCTTTGGCTGACATTCTACTGTGCACCCTGGGTCCAAGGTACGCATAACTCTCCACAGATTGTCGGCTGTGAGATCTGAGGAGTTTGTCCCTATTACGTTAAAGGGTACGCTGAACTATAAGTGCTGCTATCCAATATGAGTGCAATTTTTGTACTGCATCGCTGAGTTTTTGTTGTTGTATTGCATTGCTATTTTCAGCTATTTTAAGTAAAATGTTAAATAAATAAAGCCAATAGGCTTTTCTGGTTTTGGCCTAGCTAAACATTTTTAAAACCTTGCTGCAGTGAAAAAAAGAAAAGATGCGATTGCTTTTTGCATATAATACTTATACCAGATAACTATTTTAATGGATGATGACCTTTTGGGCTTTTAGGGCCTTATATACGAACACATTTTCACGTAGGCACAGAATGGGCAAAGCCCTTTGATACATCTGGGCCTTAAAGTGTAAAATAGTTCTTCTTGCATTCCAGTGCAAGCCCTCCTTACCAGGCAGAATGATACAAAAAGCCGCCAATAGCATGAGGTGAGAGAGTTAAAACGTGTGGTGGGCAGAAAAAACATTCTCCATGTATATTTTAAAGAATTGGTAACAACAACTCCACGGTCAAGCTAGCATTGAAATGGCTGGTCTATGTCTTGCATAGGCTAGTAATAGTACCTTGGTTTCACCTTAGTGAAGCATTTTTAAAAACATTTGTAAAAATGTTGCTTAAAGTTTTGATGAGACCAGGCTTTATCGCTGCTTTTCAGGTGTATCTTAACCACTTCGATGCTGATGACGAGCTGAGCTAGTCATGTAACGCGGTATTTTTAAAAACGCCGCACACAGTGGGAAAAGCCGCCGCAGCGATGCGGTCAAGTGACAGAGTTGGGCATGCTTTTTCTGCTGCCAGTACTTGCATAACACCTTGGTAGAGGAAAGGAGTAGAGCACACTCTATCATTAAATAAATACCATAGGACATTCCTCCGCAGGTAATGGACTTGGAATACAGCGCAGAGGGTGTTTTCAGCTATCACGTTCCCAAATCTGAAATTTGTTGGGTTTTTTTGGTTGTAGGTGACCCCGAAAATGGGGCTGAATTATAATGTTATTTTTCGAGCAAACAAATCTTAAAATGGTATTGTACACGGTCATTGTCTATATAAATGCTGCAATTTATATCTGATAATGCTTTGGTATCATAACAATTGCAATAAATTATGATGATGAAACCAAGTGAGTGGAAAATCAATCTTGTTATGCAAAAAGAAAAAATTATATTAGGAGCTTGCAAATTTTTAAGGCGATTAAGTTACTTTGTTGATAACTCCTCCAGGATAACTATATCTTGTAGCACGTATGTAATCAGGGTAATAACACAAGCGGTGACTCTGGGATCCCAGAGGAGAAGCTCTGGTCACTTATCCTGCTCCATCCCACCTAATGGAATTCAAATTCAGCTCGGGTCCCTGTCTCTGCCAAGTGCCACTCCCCATCACAAGGATGTTGGTTTCATATAACACAATTTCACAACACACATAACTCACTATTTTTGTAACCGGGCAAACCATCCCAATCTTGAAAGTCTGTTGAGGCTGTAATTTTTATTAGAGAACGTACAGACTCACTTTTGATTTAAGGCACTTTAAGCATTCTAAACTACTCAAAGGCAAGAATACAATAACCAACAGCCAATATAGCCTTCTGGCCATTAAAGGTCTGCTACAGCCTTAAAAGCCCAAACTGAAAGCAAGGGCCTTTAACAAGGGAGCGGGCCTTTAATGGCCAGTAGAGCCAGCTATGGAGGGCTCTGAGGCTATTGGAACATTCCACCCTTAGAGGGCAGAAAGTTCTAATTTGTAAAACAAAGGCCTCACGGATTCCAAGGGGATTGAAATCCCCTCAGACTCCTCAAGGCCTTTTGTTCACAGCAACAGCTGTCAACAAACATTGGAATGGTGGAGCCCTGGGCTTCTACCGGCCATTTGAAGCCTGATCACTACATTGTTTTCAATGGAGCTCCCAACATTCCAATGTTCTAATACCGGATACGCTTCTGATGCAATGAGTGAAAGTCAGGTCAGCGAGTTATTCTCAAGCCTACACCTGAGCTACCAAAACAACAGCTCCATTAAAAAAAAAAAAAGAAACAGCACCCTGGTGCCCAAAACAGCCCAAACCACACCCTTGCAAATTACAATGGTCACAAATCAAAATTAGATCAAATTTAAAACCTGGGTCCTATTTCTAAAGACATTTTTATAACATTGGTCTGAAACTTACCTTTTCAACTCTGTGATGAGTAAGACTGTGCAGGGCACACCCAGTGTCATGAGAGTTATGTGGTTTAATGCTGGTTTAATGAAGGCGAGAACTGTTGTGATTCCAGAGAGAACGGCCACCGCAACTTTAAACCGAGACCTGAAAGCACCATCAAAAATGTAATGAGAACGATGAAAAGTAGAGTTATGTTACAAAGAATTGAAGCACCATCAAAAATGTAATGAGAACGATGAAAAGTAGAGTTATGTTACAGAGAATTTACCTACACATCAAAATCAATTTACCTGTTATACATAAGATGCTCTTATATACCTATAAAAGCCCTTTTTACATTGAGGGGGTTAGCTGCTTACAAGGGGGGAGTGCATTGATCCCCTGGACCCCTATATCTCCAGTTCAATGAAGCTCCCTACTCCAGGCCAGACCCAGGCAGCACAGCATTTGGTTGCACACTGAAGCTTTCACCATGAGGTGATGGTGCAGGCAGACATGCCCTCGCCTAAGGTTATATGTCACAATATTGAGGTCAAGAAAATGTGCACAACACTTTTCGACTACCTATTTCCCTTGGAAAAATAAAGTCATAGTTAAATCTGAAAATTCATATTTATGATGCATCTGGGTTTGCAGAATTCTAAAACTGTGTATAAATCAGCACGTAGAAATATTACACAAATGAGTATTCCTTGAAATCTAAGACTTGCATACATTTCCAGAATTACTCTTGGAATTTTTCGAAAATTCCACAAAAGTACCCGAACTGGAGCACATTTTGGACCTCTTCCCCTATACCTTTGCAAATGGGGTCGGTAGTGTCTACTAAATAACTGAACATTGAACTCTATGTCTAATGGCCTAGCAACATCAAAGACAACATTAATTGGTGCAATTCACTGAAGCTTCTCCATTCAGCAATTATTCTTTAATTCACAATTATTATGGGTTAAGGAATACGTCTTGTGGAAAAGCAGATCTTGATTACCCAAAAACCTTACTCTTTTGTAAGCCTACGGCGATCTCATTGTATTCAATCAGCATACTGTCACACAGGACAATGGTTTGAGACTTTAGTAATAGAACAATGTAAAAAAGCCTAAAAAAAACACCCTGCTTCATAAAAAACAATGATAGCGCTTGCAAATGATAACTACAACTTAACCCTTTAAAGACTCCAAAGGCCAATAAATGCTCGTGTGATGCTGGCCTGTGGTGGTAACAGTGGGTGCCACATCTTTTAGGCGAGAAACTTTATCCACCTGGTGGAATTTGCTTTAAATAGAATACTAGACCTTCTAATGTCAATACAGCTTGAACTCCTTGTTACCTTTCATGCAGATTTGTGCAATGCACGTCTGCCATCTCCCTACGTATTTGTTTCTTGATGTCTTTTGTCCATTTCCCCTTCCAACATACCCCAAAGAGGGGGTGCGAAGACCAAGCTGCTAAAATCTGGAAGTCCTACTCCCTTTAAGCCACCATCCCAAATATCTTTCATAAGTGGCTTAACTCCCAGCTTTTCCATTTGGGTTAGTCAGTCGCAAATCCAAGAAATCGCTCCAAGGTTGTGCATATTTGAGTCTAGTCATTCATTCTCAACAGTGTTTATTCAGTCAGTCAAAATTATTCGATGTCTTGTGAATTTAATTTTTGGTATGTGGAACAGTGCAGGGCTGGACACAAGGTCTAAACAAATGCAGATTAATGGGCGAGAGTTGTTATCATGCATACGGCAATACAAACCATCTGCGCCCGTCTGCACCTGGACCGCGCCCAGCACCACAACCCCTGGCCCCCGCAAATGCCACTACGCCCGTCACCACTACGATGCCATCACCCTCCACGCACTCAACACCGGATGATCGCACACCTGCTTCTGGGCCGCCTCGAAGCGCACCCAAGGTCCCTTCTCCTGCCGGAACTGCAGCTTCACCAGCATCAGACCCGCCAATCAACCTGCCAAGAAAGGACGCAACCACCTCAGATGCACCCTACTTAACACCCGCTCCGCCCGCAAGCACGCCATCGAACTCTGGGACCTACTCCACTCCACCTCCCCAGACGTCGCCTTCCTGACGGAGACCTGGATGAACCCCTCCTCGGCACCAGACATCGTCATAGCCATCCCGGACGGCTACAAGATCACCCGCAGGGACCGCACCAACGGAACAGGAGGAGGAATCGCCATCATCCACAAGAACACTCTGAGAGTCTCGACCAGCACAGATGACACCCTCAGCACCGCCGAACACCTGCACTTCCAGATTCACACTGATCCCAACACCACCCTCAGAGGAACCCTCGTCTACAGAACCCCCGGACCCCGGCCACAGTTCAGCGACTCCATCGCCATCTTGGTCAGTATGCACGCCCTTGCCTCCACAGACTAAATCCTCCTCGGGACCTGAACTTCCACCTCGAGAACAACAACAACACCAACTCGACCACCTTAATTGAAACCTCGCCAACCTCAGACTCAGACAGCTCGTCACAACACCCACCCACTCTGCCGGCCACACGCTTGACCCCATCTTATTCGCAAGCTCCCACGTCTCCTTCAGCCACACCACCGAACTCCACTGGACCGACGACCGCTGCATCCACTTCACCTTCCGGAAACGCACCACCGCTCTCAACAGATCCCCTGCTTCTGCTGGAACAAAAACACAGAAACACTTGTACAATCTATTCATCACTCCTTTTAAAAGAACCATGTTTAGGACAGCTAATCAGGACTAATATGTTAGTATTTTAACTTAAAGTGACTCTCACTTTTATGTTTGGATGGGACTTGAGAGTGGGGGAGTCGGGACGTTCATAAAGCTTTTTATTCTTTTTTTCACTTTTATACTGTAAAGATTTTAAGTAATCATGCAGTTTATTAATAAAAAATTATTGCAGTCACAGAAGACCAGCTGAACACCACCCTCGCCCGAAGCCCGCCCGCTGACCTCACTGACCCCGACACCGCCACCGCCGCCCGCAACCTCAGACAATGGATCAACGACTGCGCCAACACTCTCTCTCGCCCGATCAAGAAACTCTCCAACAGACACACCAAACAGAAAGAAAGCCAGCTGGTTCACCGCGGACCTCCGGGCCTCCTAGCAAACCTGCTGAAAACTAGAGAAGAAATGGCACCAAGAACAGACACCGGACAACCTCACAGCCCACAAGGACGCCATCCGCAGACACCACCACCTCATCAGAGCCGCTAAAATTGACCTCCTTCAAAGACAGCCTAGACAGCAACGCACACAACAGCAAAGAGCCCTTCAACACCGTGAAGGAACTCACCAAACCCAACTCCAACGACATCCCACCTTCGGAAGACCTGTGCGCAACCCTTGCCACTTTCTTCCATCGCAAGATCGCAGACGTCCACGACAGAGCTTCAACAGCGTAACCGTCCAGACAGCCATCGAGACCCCCGACCTCATAGCCACATCCACACGATCCCCTGCTCACCTGGAATAACATAAACAATGAGGACTCCATCCACTCTGGCTCGCCGTCAGACCCTTGCCCACACCACATCTTCAACAAAGCCAGTGCCACCATCAAACCCTTCTTTCTCTTTCTGACTCTAAACGCACTTTTCCCCCTCCTGAGGCGGAAGCCGGGAGGTCTCTTGCCTTTCCACTTTATTTTTAACTGTTTTTAAAAATCGAATTGTGTACTCTGCACTTTGGCTACACCTGAGCAGTACTGGTGTGTTGTGACCCCCTGCGCTCAGTAGCGCTTCAGACCCCTTTTCACCCCCTCCCCTCTTGCGCCAGACCTGCTCTCGGCCGAGTGTTGACGCCGAGAGCAGAGCACCGGTTTTGGCGGCCATCTTGGGTCGGGTTGTGGTTCGTGACGCAATTGGCAGCGTCATAAAAACGGACAGGGATGTCTCCGCGCAGCGGACGCGAGCAGCGGGCGCGCCGGATCTGCGCCGGAGTTGTGCCATAGTCCTGCCCGTCCGCGACACGGCAGCGGACGGCGCGGCGGCAGACTCTGGCCATAGGCTCACTTACTCTACAACGGATTTATTATCTTATAACCCAAATACTGCGTCCTGTCGGTCTGTTTTTCCAGGCCGTTATAAAGGTAAATGTCGCTGTCCTGGTTGTGGATGGTACCCTAACATATACCGGGTTTCTGAGGGACCCCACTTACTCCCCGTAAATAATTTTAAGTGCTTACTGTTAAATACCCGCTCATTGCATAGGCACGCTCTGGACATTTTTGAGCTACTGACCGCTGAGAAACCACTTTGTCTTATGCTTACAGAAACTTGGCTCAATGAGTCTTCTAACCCTGATATTGCGGCAGCCATTCCTCCCGACTATATAGTCTATAGACAGGATAGGGCACTGGGTAAAGGTGGGGGTGTGGCTCTTGTAGTTCAAAGATCTTTCGCCTGTGCAATTATTCCTTCCTTGCCGATTTCTGGTTGCGAATCCCTCGCCTTCTCTATTACACTTTCCCCGCACCAATCATTCTCAGGGCTCCTAGTTTATAGACCTCCTGGTCTGCGTGGTTCCTTCTTCGATGAGCTTCAATCAGCTATTACTACTCTTTGCCTGAAGGTGGAACACTGCATAATGCTTGGGGATTTTAACATTCACATGATGTCGAGTCGGACAGTGAAGCTATTAAAATCACGGACATTACTGTTCCCCTTGGTCTAACTCCTTACATCTCTAGTGCAACTCATGATAAGGGTCACACTCTTGACCAAGTGTTCTCCACCATTCCCCTCACTATGTCCCGTCCCACTCCTGTTTTATGGTCTGACCACTCCTTGATCAGTTTTCTTATTCAAGGTAGAAGCAACATTTCTTGTATTAATTCTGACCAACTTAGGCACCCCAGTAGACCCTTTCATAAAATTACTCATGAGAGTCTTGTTCAAGCGTATCAAGAACACCCCTGTACCCTATCCGGCCATCTGGAGAGGGACCTTGAAACTTTCCAGAAATGGCTGACGGATAGGCTTGATGATCTTGCTCCTCTTTCTACGCCTCGTTCATCCATCAAGCGTAGCTCGGCCCCTTGGTTCTCTAAATCACTTGCTCTTGCTAGGCGTAACTGTAAGTTAGCCGAAAGACTCTGGCGGAAACAGTACGATCAGGAAGCTAAGTCCGCTTACAAATTATCTATCAAATCTTATCATGCGGCTATCCTAGAGGCCAAAAAGAACTATTTCGCCAACAGAATTGAAGCTGCGTCAAACTCCTGTAAAGAAATTTTTACCATTGTCAAAGAGTTTGTTTCTCCCAAATCGAGTTCAGTCCAGCATAAGTTTTCTGAACCTTGGGTAAAGGAGCTGGCCATCTTTTTTAATATGAAAATCAAACTTATCCAAGAATCCTTTCCTCCAGCTGCCCCCATTGTATCTATGATTGATTCCAATCTGTTGTCTTTTCCATCTGATACTTGCCCCATTTTATCGGAGTTTCCACCTTTATCGGAATCTACTTCTCTGGATCTCCTACTCAGAATGAAATCAGGCTCTCCGCTTGACCCCTGTCCGGCGAGTTTTCTAGCTAGGAATGCTAAGATTCTAAATTCCTTGATCTACCCTGTCTTGAACTTATCCTTGTCTAGCGGCAATGTTCCGCCAGCCTGGAAGAAGGCAATGGTTGTTCCCCTTCTAAAAAACAGGCCTTGATCCAGAGATACACGCGAACTATAGGCCCATATCTCTCCTGCCCAGTTTGGCTAAGATCGTCGAGAAGCACGTCCACTCTGTGCTTTCTTCCTTCTTGAAAGATCAGGGGTTACTCCACTCCACCCAATCTGGCTTCCGCTCCAATTTGAGCACCGAGACCGCTCTCTTGGAAGTAAACGAAGCCATTAAGGAAGTTCTCGACGCAGGGGGAAGAGCTATGCTGGTGATGTTGGATCTGTCGGCGGCCTTCGACACCGTCCCGCATGAGGCCCTCTTGAGAAGACTTCACGAGATTGGTCTCCGAGGGACGGTGTTGAGCTGGTTGAGATCCTACCTAGCGGGTCGTCGACAAGTGGTCTGGGCCCCGCCGTACTCCGCGGAGGTGCCGCCTATGGATGTTGGAGTCCCACAAGGGTCGGTGCTGAGCCCGACCCTTTTTAACATCTTCATGACTCCACTGGCGGTACTTGCGGAGTCCATGGGTGCCCAGATCATATCATACGCTGACGACACCCAGCTTCTCTTCCCCTGCAAGAAGGGCATGGAGTTTGATGGGGAGAGCATCCGTGCTTGCCTGGGGGCTGTCTTCGACTGGTTTCAGCGAAGCAGCCTCAAATGCAACCCTGATAAATCTGAGGTGCTCTTCTTCGGCTGTCAAGCAGATCCACCTTGGCAGGAATGGTGGCCGGTGTACATGTCACCCCCTTCCTCTTCCTCTATGGTTGCTAAAAATCTGGGGATCAAAATCGACAACACCCTTTCACTGAAAACACAGATCACAGGTCTCACCAGCACCTGTTTTGGTCTGTTAAAAATGCTGTGAAAATTTCTTCCGCTGCTCCCTTTAGTCCACAGGAAGCTGACGGTACAGGCTTTGATCTGTTCCAGGATTGACTACTCAAATGTCCTCTACCTGGGTTTACCGGATTACCTCCTGCATAAACTTCAGGTAGTTCAAAACTCCGCGGCAAGGGCTATTTTTGGCCTACCTCAGCAAGCTCGGGCATCAGAGCTGCTTTCTTCCCTTCATTGGCTTCCTGCGAAGAAGCGGATTACTTTCAAGGCTCTTACATTAGCCCACAAGGCACTCCATTTGGTTGGGGCCTCGTACATTCAGAAACGGCTTCTTTTCTATAAACCCACCAGATCTCTCCGATCTGAATGTCTTGGCCTGGCAACGGTTCCTCCCATTAGGAGGGTCAGGATAGGTGGACGTTCCTTTAAACATCTTGCCCCTAAACTATGGAACTCCCTGCCTGTTGATCTTCGCCGTACCTCTAATCTGCTTGCCTTTAGAAAGGCCTTGAAAACTTGGCTTTACAATCAGTAACTTGTTATGTCTCTGTTTTTTTCCATCTCCTATCTCAGTTTCGCGTCAGAAAGCGCCGGGACACTCCCTGGAGTAGCCGTGCGCTATCTAAGCAACCCCAATAACATAACCCCATCTCTGCAAGGCCATCAACATCTCCTTCAAGACCGCGACCTTCCCGGAGAGCTGAAAGCACGCCGAGATCAACGCCTTACTCAAAAAAACCAAAGCTCACCCAGAGGACCTCATGAACTTCCGACCCATCTCCCTGCTCCCGTTCCCGGCGAAGGTCATTGAGAAGACCGTCAACAAACAACTGACCTGCTACCTCGAGGAGTACAAAACGATACAAAAGGGGATGATGGACGGAGCGTTTGAGCAAATCAAACACTCACCCCCAGTCAACTGATCTGGGTTTAATCCATCACCATTCTTTAGCTCACTCTGCCACCCCAATTCAGACATGGCTATATGCAAATCAGTCTGACCCTGTGCCTCATGGGAACAGTCCAGCCCGAACTGCCAAGCCATGCCTTCCCTGGACCGGAAACAAGCACCCTGGGACCAGTTTCGGATTCCTAATCCTCATCAGCCAGGCTATCTTGAATCCAGTGGCAAATTGAGCAAGGGACTCACGTCTGAGCATACCCTGCCAACTTAGGGTGAACAAAGCAATACAAAAGAGGATGATGGATGGAGCGCTTGAGCAAATCAAACACTCACCCCCAGTAAACTGATCTGGGTTTAATCCATCACCATTCTTTAGCTCACTCAGCCACCCCAGTTCAGACATGGCCATATGCAAATCAGTCTGACCCTGTGCCTCATGGGAACAGTCCAGCCCGAACTGCCAATCCATGCCTTCCCTGAACCGGAAACAAGCATCCTGGGACCGGTTTCGGATTCATAATCCTCATCAGCCAGGCTATCTTGAATACAGTGGCAAAGAGAGCAAGGGACTCACGTCTGAGCATACCCTGCCAACTTAGGGCGAACAAAGCGATACAAAAGGGGATGATGGACGGAGCGTTTGAGCAAATCAAACACTCACCCCCAGTCAACTGATCTGGGTTTAATCCATCACCATTCTTTAGCTCACTCTGCCACCCCAGTTCAGACATGGCCATATGCAAATCAGTCTGACCCTGTGCCTCACGGGATCAGTCCAGCCCGAACTGCCAAGCCATGCCTTCCCTGGGCCGGAAACAAGCATCCTGAGACCGGTTTCGGATTCATAATCCTCATCAGCCAGGCTATCTTGATTCCAGTGGCAAAGTGAGTAAGGGACTCACGTCTGAGCATACCCTGCCAACTTAGGGCAAGCAAAGCGATACAAAAGGGGATGATGGACAGAGCGTTTGAGCAAATCAAACACTCACCCCCAGTCAACTGATCTGGGTTTAATCCATCACCATTATTTAGCTCACTCTGCCACCCCAGTTCAGTCATGGCCATATGCAAATCAGTCTGACCCTGTGCCTCATGGGAACAGTCCAGCCCGAACTGCCAAGCCATGTCTTCCCTGGACCGGAAACAAGCATCCTGGGACCGGTTTCGGATTCATAAACCTCATCAGCCAGGCTATCTTGAATCCAGTGGCAAAGTGAGCAAGGGACTCACATATGAGCATGCCCTGCCAACTTAGGGCGAACAAAGCGATACAAAAGGAGATGATGGACGGAGTGTTTGAGCAAATCAAACACTCACCCCCAGTCAACTGATCTGGGTTTAATCCATCACCATTCTTTAGCTCACTCTGCCACCCCAGTCCAGACATGGCCATATGCAAATCAGTCGGACCCTGTGCCTCATGGGAACAGTCCAGCCCGAAATGCCAAGCCCTGCCTTCCCTGGACCGGAAACAAGCATCCTGGGACCGGTTTCGGATTCATAATCCTCATCAGCCAGGCTATCTTGACTCCAGTGGCAAAGTGAGAAAGGGACTCACGTCTGAGCATACCCTGCCAATTTAGGGCGAACAAAGCGATACAAAAGGGGATGATGGACGGAGCGTTTGAGCAAATCAAACACTCACCCCCAGTCAACTGATCTGGGTTTAATCCATCACCATTCTTTAGCTCACTCTGCCACCCCAGTTCAGACATGGCCATATGCAAATCAGTCTGACCCTGTGCCTCATGGGAACAGTCCAGCCCGAACTGCCAAGCCATGCCTTCCCTGGACCGGAAACAAGCATCCTGGGACCCGTTTCAGATTCAAAATCCTCATCAGCCAGGCTATCTTGAATCCAGTGGCAAAGTGAGCAAGTGAGTCACGTCTGAACATACCCTGCCAACTTAGGGCGAACAAAGTGATACAAAAGAGGATGATGGATGGAGCGTTTGAGCAAATCAAACACTCACTCCCAGTCAACTGATCTGGGTTTAATCCATAACCATTCTTTAGCTCACTCTGCCACCCCAGTTCAGACATGGCCATATGCAAATCAGTCTGACTCTGTGCCTCATGGGAGCAGTCCAGCCCGAAATGCCAAGCCATGCCTTTCCTGGACCGTAACCAAGGTCCAGGGAAGGCATGGCTTGGCAGTTCGGGCTGGACTGTTCCCATGACGCACATGGAGCAGCACCAACACCCACCGACCACGCACGCAACCTAGGGTTCATCCTTCACTCTACACTCGCCATGACCAAGCAAGTTAACGCCGTCTCGCCCTCCTGCTTCAACACCCTCCGCATGCTCTGCAAAATCTACAGGTGGATCCCCACCGAACACAAGAAGAACGGTCACCCAGGCCATTGTCAGCAGCAGGCTAGACTACAGAAAAGACCTGGCTATTCGAGCAGTAGCAGCAGTCAGCAGCACCCCTCAGCCCCCCAGCGCCTTAAGACCCTGAGTAGCGCGCTTTACAAATGTTCTGATTGATTGACAAACTAGCCCATGCGCGTTACAACCGTGACTCATGTACTACGTTATTCATGTGTTCTAAGAAAGAGGTATGTTGCATAAAACCAAGACCCGAGATTACGTTAATGGTCATTTGTTCTTTAGAACTCACAGAGAAATTAGGTTTCTCCACAAAGGCCAGGTGTGAGCTTAGATTTCAACCTTTCAGCCTCATTTGGCAACCAATAAGTAAAGAGCTCATCTGAAAGTGAACAAGCATGGAAACCAACAGGTCTGGCATGCATTTGAGCCCTAACGGCAAAGATGAGGACAGCCTGCTTCAGTGAAACAAACAAAACACAAATGGATTGCTTTCTGTGTGCAATGCATCTATGAGGTAAATAAATGAATTCATGTTCATTCAGATTACTTTTAAGCTGTATTACAATGCAAGGGCACCCCAAAAGGAGTCATCAATATTCACCAAACAAACAAAAGTAAGAGTATAAGAGAGAAATATGCCTTTGGGATGCGCTATTGCACAGTAGTTACATGTTTAATAATTATTAACAAAAGGTAAGCTCACAGTAGAGCTGACAATCCAGAACTAAAAATAAAAATGACACACTGTGACCCACAGCACAAAATGTTGTAGATTAAGTTCTTTTAAAAACACTGCTCGGAAACCTGATGCAAAGGTCATTTGTTATAGCAGAAGGCAGCTTGAACCAGTCTCCAAATCCACACCACCCTCTCTCTAAGGCGCCTGTGGATACTTCCGGAGGGCCGCATGACCAGACCTTCCAACTTCCCACACAGTGAAACAAACTGCAGCATGTGCAATATGCAACTAGGAAATAAAGGCAAAAAAGCTGATTATTATGTTTTCAAGTCGGCAACTAAGTCCGGTGTAAACTCACTGAGACATGATTTTGGAAAAAAATGAGGAAACACCCTTTTTTCCTAAAACTGTAGTGTTTGAACATAAAATACAAGTCTGAATGGGTGAAAGGCTTAGCTCTCGAGGTTGCCTTATGAACACAGTTGTGTATATAATAATAAGAATAAGAAGAATAAACGGCCTGGTTCACCAAGCAGATTGAAAGGGGGCATATGCACTTGATGCAAATGTTAACTTGCATGTGCAAATGTTAACTTGCACAATTACACGACTTGTACGTGAAGGCTAATTAAAAAATGTTTCTTGCACAAAATATGCGCAGTGCAAATATGTTCTTATTAGCATATGCACAAAGTATCCCCTTTCAGTGTGCAAAATGGTACCTCCCCTGTAATGCATGTGATGAAATGCTTATCTGCCTATCGCTTGCCTTGTTTACAACAAAAAGATCTTACAAAAAATAAAAATGGCACCTCTCAGCTCACCTCTGACTGGGTTGTTCGTCAGAGTTACATAATGGTTCCTAATTTTAGAAGGACAGGTTAGTCCAACTAAACAAAAACAAAAAAACGAAACAGTGCAACTATTTAACACATCTGCAGCTCACACATCTCCACCCTGATGTGCAGGCTTGATCCTTAATCGTTTGGAGGTGTGTACCACTGAGTTGCATAATCGCAATATACATAATTTATGTACACAAACAGAAACTCATTGCAGCCACTCTGTATTTTTTAAGGATTTATCAGTATACCTTTGTTTGCTAAATGTATTGCTATAATAAACCCTTGTTCTGTCCAGGCTCGATTGCGCCAATGGCCTCTACCACGGATCACCTTTGACGACCATGAAAGGACTGCAACGGATTTGGAACTCGGCTGCCAGGCTACTCTTGCATGTCGAGCCGCAGGACCACATCTCCCCTGCCTTGAAGGCCCTGCATTGGTTGCCGGTTGCCTAGAGATCCACGTTCAGGCTGCTTTGTATTACCCATGGGTGGTGCATGGAGTGGGACCGCGCTTCATCGGGAGTGGAATCGCCAAACGCGTTCAGCAGGGGAGCCTCCGCTCTGGAGGGGCATCTCGCCTGGGAATCCCACCATGCGAGAGGGGGGCTATGGGTGGCACGTCCTCTGTTCGGGCGGCCGGGCTATGGAACTCTTCACCCCCCAACATGGGATCCACCGACAACCACCTTGTCTTCAGAAGAGTACTCGGGATTTGACTCTTTCCCACATGGGCACCGTGCGGAGGCGGAGGTTTGCAGCGTGTCCCTCTGTATATAGGCATTTGTTTTCACTATTGATGTGTACCTGTCTTTGTGTATTACTTTGTAAAACATGTAAAATAATTATGTTGTTAAGAGAAAAGAAAAAAAAATAATAATAATATTATTAATAAATAAATAAAAATCATCTTTGGTCTACATGTACATGCTTCCATGGTGCATCTGTGTGCCTCCCATGTGCTTGGACCTGTGTGTCTGTTACTTTTCTCCTGAAAAAGCATATCCATTGCACTACCCTATTTCTCATCCTGTGTCTCTATCAATATAGTTAATCTAAATATACTTACTTCCTTTATGTATCTATATACTTTCAATGTACTTATGGATCTATATATTTATCACTTTCTTCTAATTTAGCATTTCCAATGCACTAGCCTATTTCTCAGCCTATACTTCGCCCAACCTTCTGACTCATCTCAAACTTCTTTCTACTGCTCCTTCCAATGCACTACCCTATCTCTCATCCTATACATCTATCAATATATCCTCCACATCCACTCTCTTGTTTATCCCAAACCCCATACCACTACTATGATCGCCATGGTGGCCCTTTCTAGACTCTCTCCTGCTCTACCCCTTCTTGCATTATCTGACACCTCTTTTTACTACACCGATCCCCTAGGGCAAACCTTTCTAAACTCTCCCCTCTGACTCTTCCCCACCAAAACTTGTTTTTACTCATCCAAAAGCCTCTTCCTACTGCTAAGACCTAAAAAAAAACATAATGATTTACTCTTTTATCCCTCCACTATCCTTTTCAATCAACATGAACGGACTAAAATGTTCACTTCTCAAATTCCATATTCAACTATACTAATATACTGCCCAAATAACTGAATAACATATCTACTACTCAAAGTACTTCATATTTATACTATACTAATTTTCAACACTAATCCTTTATGGGTTCCGGAGTGGTGTGCTACTCGCCAGAAAAGCGCTTTAACACCCATCAGGGGTAACAAGTGCTCACCAAGGTAGTGCCACAAGGCTCATGTCTAAGCCCTACACTATTTAATGTGTATGTGGCACCCTTGGCTGGCATTGTGAGAGAATATGGGCTCACCCCGGTGTCTTACGCTGACGACACCCAGCTCCTGTTCCCTTTCCAGTCCCTTACTCCAGCAATAAGGAAATCTTTTGGGGATGGTATGAGGGCGGTTTCTAACTGGATGGCTGCAAACTGCCTTCAATGCAATGTAGGCAAAACAGAGGTGATGTTATTCGGAAAGGCCCCGCTTTTGTGGTCCCCAGAATGGTGGCCTCTAGATCTCGGGCCAGTGCCAAGTCCAAAACAGACCGTTAAAAACCTCGGAGTACGTCTGGATCAGGCACTGGTGCTTAAAGAGCATGCCAATCAAGTTGCTGGTCTATGTTTCCACACCATCGGACTTCTGCAACGTGTTTTTCCACTCTTGCCTGACTATCATCGCAAGACTTTGGTCCAGACGTTGGTGATCAGTAGATTGGACTACTGCAATGGCCTGTTCATCTCGGCCAATGAGGAACAACTTAATCGTCTGAAAGTGGTCCAGAACACCGCAGCAAGACTGGTACTCAATGCCCAGCCTAGAACCCCTTCCCGCCCACTTCTGGATAGCCTTCTTTGGCTGCCTGTTCGGCAGCGGGTTAAATACAAAATTTGTTGTACCATCCACAAATGCCTCTTTGGCACAGGCCCTAAATACCTAATAGACAAGTTCATCCCTTATAATCCTGGACGCTCTCTGCGCTCAAGCAACCAGCAACTGCTTCAGGTCCCCAGGATTAGGAGAGCAAGACAGGGAGGACGTGCCCTCCTACAAAGGCCCCATTCTCTGGAATTCACTTCCACTTGCCTTAAAAACTAATTTAAATTTTCAATCCTTTAGGAAGGGCCTTAAAACCTATCTTTATTCGACCTCATAGTTCACTGGTAGTTCTACATCTCAATTACCAGTCCAGCATCTGCACCTATGCGCAAGCGCGGAGATTCCCCCTTGGGGTCGAATCCTGCGCTATATAAGAAAATAAATAAATAAATATATGAATGCTAATCTTTCTTCCCCTTTTATGCCTCCGCTATCCTTCTCACTCCAAGTAACAGACTAATATCCACCACTGAAATTACCTCATATTTCACCATATTAATTCACCACTAATCCTTTATAGGCTTCCTGAATAGCGTGCGTCAACAAGCGATAAATAAATACAAACCTTTGTCCTCCTCTATCCTTCTGCTATCATTCCATATCCAAATAACTGACTAACCTATCCACCACTTAAAATGTACTTGCATGTTTCACTATACTAATTCAACACTAATCCTCTATGGGTCCCGGAGTAGTGTGCTACCCACCGAAAAAGCGCGCTGACGCCTCGTCAGGGGTAGTAAGCGCTATATAAATGCAATTACAATACAATACAATACAATAATTGGAATCCAGACTTCGTCCGGGCCGCTGCACTGAACAAGCCCGGGGGTTTGTAAAGCTCCTGACACTTAGAGGCTGCCTTGCCCCATAAGCCCCTTTCTCAAACATATTGAACACCCAGTGATGTTAAAAACACCATCAGAAATATTCAATAGCCAAGAAGTGCAAACATCATTGAATATGACAGGCAATGGTCGAAACGTTCGCGAATACTCAGCATGAGCATTCAGTGTGCCACAGAGCTTCTGCGTGCACTGCACGTTAACGTAAGCATGCGTAATACGTACAAAACTGCTACTTGTTGTAAGACTAGAAAAACACTTTCCAAATAATGAGTGAGTGAGAATGTTTTTTTATCACACAGCTTGAGCAACAAAGGCATTAAGGAAACACCCGCAGCGAATGTATGGAAAGAGCTCAGAAGACATTGGAAAGGAAGAGGATTTTACGACACCCTGATAAGCCCACTAAGCCAAAAGTAAGCACAGTTTAAATCCACTAGTTTAGAAAAGTCCTTACATTGTGTATACAGGTTAATACGATTTGCACACAAATGTGGTAAAACTGTGCCTCGCTGTAGACCTTTGTAAACAGTCGAGTTTAATAGGTTAATCTAAATGGGCTGAGAAAGTGTTTTTATTGTGGCATTTCTCTTTATGTAATTTTGCTTCCTAATAAGCCAGGTGCATGTTTTGAAATATTTATTTATTAATATTTAAGGTATTTGTAGAGCGCGACACTCATCCCCAGAGGGACCTTTTTTTAGGACAGGCAGGTTAAGTTAGGTAAGACTTTGAGCCAAGGCTGGAATTTGAACCTAGTTGCCCAGTTTCAAGGTCGGCGGCTCTACCCGCTAGGCTGCCACATCTCCTGCCTTGATGCATGAGAATGAAACGTGGCTCTACCTCATTGGTGTTCGTGAGAAAAGAACAAGTCACTACCTCCACAAACTAAGAAGACTGAGCCCATCTGACAGAAGGGCAAATCCAGGCAGTAGTGTTACTCTGATGACGTGTTTAACTGAAATGTATTGCAAGAAAGTTGAAACTAAATAAACAGGAGCAAAGTGACTCTAAAGTGTGATAACATGAAGAAAAGGGACATTGCCATATATTTTTAGGCATGTCTTAATTTCAAAGTAGATATAAATTTGTAATCTTTTTTAAACAGTGTAAATATCCTCTGGTAAGTGAGCTGTTTGTCAGTATTGTATACAGCTTAAAACATGAACTCCCAAAGAAATGTCTCTCATTTTATTATATTTGGGTATGATTGAGTCTGTTCCATTTGCATACTCAAATAGGCCTCCAGGGGGATGTATGATGATGCAACGCAAACAAACAACACACACGATTACATCGCATTCCTCACATCGCACGCACTGTTACATCGCATGCATTCACCTCGCAAACCATTACATCGCACTCCGCCCTCACATGCATGCAAAAGACCTTTACAACGCACACAAAGACCACACATTATTCACACCGCAAAATTCTCCCTATCGGTCCCCCCAAACACAGTACAACGCCCTGACACTTCCCTCAATCCTAAGGCGTAAACAGTAAAGGCAAAACAGTACTATACACGAGCATTAACCCTAAGCTCTTACCCTAAAGCCTAAAACACTACAATATATGACTCCTAACCCTAAGCTCTTACCCTAAAGCCTAAAACACTACCATATATGACTCCTAACCCTAAGCCCTAACTCTAAAGCCTAAAACACTACCATATACTACTAATAACCCTAAACCCTAAAGCCTAAAACACTCCCATATTCAACTCTTAACCCTAATCCCTAACCCTAAAGCCTAAAACACTACCATATACGACTCTTAACCCTAAGCCCTAACCCTAAATCCTAAAACACTACCATATACGGCTCTTAACCATAAGCCCTAACCCTAAAGCCTAAAACACTACCCTCCTCTCCACTACTCTCCCCATAAACTACCCTAAACCCTAAAACAATCCCCTCCACTACACTCCCCACCAACTACCCTAAACCCTAAAACATTACGAGTACAGCGTTGTCCTTACCTGTCTCTCGTCGTGGTTCCAGCGTTGTCTCCCGCCGCCCGTGCCCCGGCGCCTGCGTTCTAAAATCGCCCGCGATGGAATGGCGCCCGCAATGTAACGTCGTGCGTAGTGAAAGCACGCGTCGTAACGTCGCGTGCGTTGTGACGGCATGCGACGTAAACGCATGCGATGTGACGCATGTGTTGCGATGGTCGTTGGCTCTCCAGGGTGGTATTCTATAATGCATATTCAGAAACGGGTGATGCTTTATCTTCCGCAGACACGCTGAACCATTGAGAAGACCTTAAAGCAACTCCTTGAAAGTGGCTAATGAGTTTTAATACTTTCAAACCCACAATTCTGGACAATTTATTTATTATTTCAACTTGATCAACCTAGACGAATTTTGTGATCGCCATCAGATCTTTTATGTGTAGTCTCAAACTGGTCAGATGGGGTTGTCCTCTTAAAGCGGAAAGCTAATGAAGATGTGTTATTTGACAACTGATTTTAGAATCTGACTTGTCCATCTCTCTCACTCATATGGGTAACAATTATCCTTTAACGCCTGTAAACATTTCTAGGTTTCATGGTTTAGATTTAAAAAATATTCATATAGGGAGTGAATCTTACTCTCTATCACGATGGTACAAGGTCAACATACCTTCCTTATGAAAAGAGAATAAAACATGTCGAGACAAATGGGGACAGCAGTACATTTCTTGGTTAGGCTGCATTGCAGCAGTAAAAATTAACTTAATTTTCAGACTTCTATACATCTTCCAGGCATTCCGGCCTTGCATCGATACATCCACATTAGAAGAACTTGAGAGGCCTCTGGTTAAGTTTGTCTGGCAAAGCAAAGCGTTGAGGGTAGCTAAAAAAAGGGATTGCTAACAGCAAGAGGTATAAGTGGCCTGGGTTTTCCAAATGTTAGGAGGTATTACAGGGCTGAACAATTGATAAAAGTAGAGGAGTGGTCTAAAAAGGAGTCTGACAAACACTGGTTCAACAGGAAGAGGGCAGTTGTAGGGACAGCTCTATGGGACATAATTTGGTCACCAGAAACATAGACCTCAAATGTGCATAGTAGGCCGATCACAAGCACATTACTTGAAGTTTGAGGCACTGTTGCTTTAAGACACAATATTAAGACCTTCCCATCTAATTTAACACATTTTCTGGACAAACCTGAGTTCATACCAGCTACTCACATACGCGAAAAAATTATTAACTACATACCATGGCACCAAAGGATGTATCAAAACAAAAAGAGGTACACAGTTCCCCAAGGCAAAAGGGATGTTAAAAGGACCAAGCAAGGGAAGGAAAAAAGGTGGAAAAAGGGGAAATTCCCCTTTCGGAACGAAAGGGGAATTTCCCCTTTTTCCACCTTTTTTTCTTCCCTTGCTTGGTCCTTTTAACATCCCTTTTGCCTTGGGGAACTATGTACCTCTTTTTGTTTTGAGTCTTTGCCAGGGCCTGTACACTGGACCCCGTTAAATATTGCCCTTTAAGGTTCCTCCTTTTGTTGACACCAAAGGATGTATCACAGTCCTATATAGATTCTTACTTTTCTCCTTAGTGCCACCCTCCTGTGCTTACAGGAAAAGGTGATCTAATGCCTTACAACGTGAACTAACTGCTAAGAGATGGAAAACAATATGGAGGGACATGTATAAATATACCCTCTTCATGTGTCATATAGAATCGTCCCTAAAAGATATTACGAGCCGGTACCTAAGAGCAGAAAAACTTTATAGGATGTTGACCCATACTACCACAAACAGTTGTTAGAAGGAATGGTGAAGAGGTGGCCACATCCTTACATGCCTGGTGGAAATGACCCAAAATACATAAAATTGGAAGGAAGTCTTGGCGGACATAAAAGAGAGAATAGGTCTTCCCATACAACCCGACACGGATGTGACGATTTTGCGCATGCGCCCTTTGCGGTGGGAAGGTTGAATGCTGGACAACTGGAGATTAACTTAATTACTACTACTTATAGCACAAATGGCAACTATTAAACATTGGAAACAGATGGCACACATGGTTCTGGCAAATGTGGGAAACAATAGCCTTGGAACGGTTGATAAAGACAGAGATAATTTCATGGGTGTTTTAATCGTACATGGAGGAGGAACGGGAGAGTTGGCAAAGGCAATAGGTCTCGCCTTTGGGACCTTAGAAGTGTTAAACCATGCAACAGTTATTGTTGTTGCACCAAGGATATTGTGCTGCATAACTAAATACTTATAAGGTCCCACAGGCAAGACCTATTGGCTATGCCAATGCTTGTTTTAGAATTAGCAGAGAGGAGAAAATGCCTCCTTTGGAAGGGAGTCTTAAAATGCTTTTTTCTGTACAATGGCACATAGTTAAGAAAGCACATAGTGAACAAATTAAAAATGTATGACCGCATAGGAACCTACAAGGCACAGAGACAAACAATCTCAGGATTATTGAGCACAATTAAATTATTGTCATAAAACTTAGCTAGGTATGGAGCTTAAGGTCCATTTTGGTACAACTCATCTCTAGGCTTTAAGCTGCAAATAGTGCCAAAGGGCTGTTGCCAGTGGTAAATGCTGCACTATATCCAGACACATCAATATGAGGTAACGTAAGGGAAAGGTTCTTTTGTGAGAGTTCTGCACATTGGATATATATAACTTTTGTTAAACACAAGATGCGTGACAATATTTAATGTCCAGAACAGATTCAGGTCTTGGTGTGACATCATAAGAAAAGAGCAGTTTGGTAAATGCTTTGTTTCAACTGATTGGTGCTTGTGCTTTGCTCGTCCCTGGGGCTGGCTTGTTGGTACCTGGTGGTCAAGACCAGATGTTTTCACAGTGAAATCCTAGGAAGGCATTTGTCATGTACCACAATGGCAGTAGAGAAAGCAATGGCCTGGTTAGGATCCCAGCAAGAATCATTACTGTCCTTGGTTAAAGAACAGGAGTAGCAAATACAGCAAATATTGTTAGCAAGTGGTAACACAGATCTGAGGATCTAAGATGAACATGACTAAAATGTTGTGCATACAGTCAGATTCACAGCAGACTACCCCACTTACGATGAACAAAATCTGACTTCTAATTTCTGAATTTCCATTTCCTAATAAACAGACTGAGATCAGGACGTGGCCCATGCACATGTTTTCTTTGGAAGGCAGCACCTTGAAATTGCTAAAATGTTTCACTCCAAACATCTATCTGGCACAGTTCCTGCGGACCAGCACTACGTTTCGGCTCCTTTGGCGTTGAGAAGCTGTACAGTTACAAAGAGATCTGGGCGAGAAAACTGCAGTACACGCTCCACGCTCCACAGTCCTCTGTCAGCATGTGGGAGCTACATCTCAAGCTTCGTCCAAATCAAACACAAAAATATGTTGTGGTCTTCCGCACCACCTTACATGAAGTGAAGCCGCAAATGAGTGCTAGGCGATGCAAGTAAATGAACTTTGCTAAGAAAATAGTATTAACAAAAAAGTAAGAGATACATTTCGGAATTTACGTCCTGGAACCAGCATTTATAAATTCAGAAACTATCCCAAATCAACAATCTTGGGCTGTTTTTTTTCTTCAGCTTTTTCTTTTCTTAAGATCCATCCTTCATTTTGCAGCTTGGCACTTTCAGTTAAATAAAACACTGCAAGTGACCCCCTAAAACTATGCTAACTGAGACAAAGGAAAGATATTAGAGTTTGAATGTTGAATCTCTAATGTGAAGCTGATTATCAACGCAAAGGAAAAGACGTGACCCCAAACCTTCCCTCCCCCACCTTCTCAAAGTTGGCTCTCTAATTCTGATCTGAAACCAGACATGCGGCCGCGACCGGGAGTGCGCGCTCTCGCGAAAGTGGAATGCGAAAGTGAACCAGATGGTGCCTCGGACGGTGAAAGCTGGCAGATGCATGCACGCGTGAACCCAAGTGCTAGTCCATCAAATGCATGGGATCACACTTTCAAAACCACGCATACTAAATGTCTTGCCAGAGCATCGCATGTGCTGGCTCAGGCGAAACCTAAAAAAAATATATATATATATATATATGTATTACCAAGTGGCAGTCGCCACTGGGTAGTTATAGTTAGATCACCTATTCCTTAGGAAAAAATTTTTTTGTGCTGCTACTAACTTTGGCACTGTTTGACGAAACTCCAGGAAACTTTCCTAAAAGGTGCTACTTTTTGACTAGTTTGTGCATGGGACGTTTCGGGGTGATCCATCAAGTACGGACTAAGAATAAAGGAGGGTTCCAAAGAGCAAAATCCCCATGCATTTTCCTTAGACTTCTTTAAGACGGCTACAGCAAAAACTGCTTAACAGAATTATACCAAATTTGGCAGGAAGCCTTGGTCCACAGATTATGCTTTTTGTGATTTGGTGTAAATCAGTTCAGTAGTTTTTGAGAAATTAAGGTTAAAATATAATTGTATATCTGAATGGTTGGGTCCGCGAGAGACTTAAGAGACTCTAGCGGGAGCGCCAATTTAAAAATAGAGCGTTCTGATTGGCACAGGGAGATTCATTTCCCTTGGCCTGTCTCGCTGCCAGGGGAGTAAGACTCCCACTAGAGCAAGCTTTCTAATTAGCAACCAGCAACATCAGAAAAATGTTGCAGGCAGCCAGCCATTACAGGGCTCGGGGACTTATTCCCATTGTCAGAAGTAAAAAAATAAAAAGTAATATAATAGGGCAGGGAAGGGATACCCTGACCCCTTAAGTTGCAATGTTACAGTTGTAAAGTCCAAGGTCTCTCTCCCTTGAGAATACCATTACTCCCTACATAGAAATAGTATCTATCTGATCGGGTATTATAAATGACCAGCCTATTCCATTTGAAAATGGCTGCATCCCCTTCCATTGAGAAATGAAAGAATGAAGGCACTACATGCCAGTAGTGTGATCTACATCAACTTCAATTGACAAGCATTCTTTTATCAATCTTGATAGTGGTCTAATAACCAGCATAGAATATGTAAAATTGCAATCTGCATGTAGAATAACACAATGCTATACAAGCAGTTCACTTTAACTAGAAGCCATTCCAAAATGGCGCTCAGATCTTATACAGCCTTGACAAAGGACCAGTCCCAATGTCCTTTTTCTAGCATATAACTATGGGGTCCATATAAAACACCACATACCACCGGCATGCATGGATTCGAGGGATTTGACCCAGGAAGTAAAACTGAAAAAGGAGCCAAACTCCGTGAGTAGTATAGCTAACGTTAAGATTGTAACAAGTATTAACCCCTTCCATGCGGTCGCGATTTTTCCGATGTGCAGTAAACAAAAGAACAGGGCGGGGCTGTGACGAACCCCAGCCGTCATCCGCACACGAGCACTGCGGAGCGTGACGGCTGGGGTTCGTCATCAGCATGGGAGGGGTTAACAAACTTATAACTATTGTAGGATGCCAATGAATTCGAATCCCAGACACCCTAACTAGTTTTTAATGGCTACTCAGCGGTGACGTTTAATATGTTAACTGCCAGAGTGAGATTGCTATTGCACTACCAGCATATTTTGGACATACATACACTTATTCATTGAAACATGAGAAACGGGGGCTCCTATCCCATTTGTCTCAGTCCGCCGCAACGTCACTTTAAAATGTTTAACATATTGCCCAAATAGCAGACCATAAATGCTTTAGTTAAAAATCCATTACTGGGTATTATCTATCTGACTAGCACGGGAGGATTCTTAGAAGTTTACCATAACATTATCGGATGGGATCTAGCTCATTATATTAAAGGCTTTTCTAAATTCCTTTGATTATTATAATATCTTCCTGCAGATTTTTGGGTAATTCCACCTAGACCGCCTGCAATATAATGTTGTGTGCTTATTCAAAAGAATAATACCTCCGGCTAACTGTTATTGCTGTCTAACACCCTTCAAGAGATACGTGTTGCAACGTTGTCAACTTTGATGTATAATATAAGAGGAATTTGTCTCAATCATGTTTGTATAAAAGTTTATATAAGTTTGTAAGTTAATTTTAGCATTTCATTTATGTACATGGTTGGGCAACTAATAATTATCACACACTAGGAAACAAGCACACATACCATAAGTATTAGTCCCCTGCAGGAAGTAAATTACACTGACGATGGTGGAAACAATGCATGGATTGTTCAACATTTAACTCTGTCCATACCTTCGATTGCCTGATTATAACGAATTTGCCTTCACTTCTGTCAATCCTTGTCCCCTGCATGTAGTAAGAACACACTGACCACAAACGAATGCATGACAGTCAGCATCCCGGTCATACGCCTGTTTCCTTCGAAGGCTCATGATTTACTGCTTTGAAGTGACAACAAGACCTAACTATATTGGCTTGCCCTCTCTTTCACTAGCACACCCTGCCCTTGATACTACTGGCGAGTAATTCCTAATACAGATATGCAGGTAGCATGATGCTGGGACTGTATCCTTAATGTGACTGATGTCCATATTCACCCTGTACCTGGTGGTGGTTACACTTGAGTCCTACTAAAATCCAGGACTGATGTCTTGCATCTTATCTTTGCAGCCTTGAGAAAGCCCAAAGGCCGATGGGCCACCAGGGGGTGCAACACGTGTCGGCTGTTCCTACAACAATCAATCTGTGAAATTGAGATAATTACGATGGAAACATGTGATGTAAAATAAAATAATAAAACCACAAAAGAAGTACTATTCAGACTCATTAGACTGTATTACACTCAATCATTGGAATGAGACATTACTTCAAACTAACAGGGGGCGTACTCAATCTTTTTACATACCCTAACCCCTTAGGCCCCACAAAGGAGGGAGGCGCAGCCCAAAAGATTCCTGGGATTAAAAAAATTAATTAAAAAATCTGCAAGAAAATGCTGTGATCTTACGGTATTCCTACAGGAATCAGAAGAAAAACAACAAAAAAATGGTAGCAGTCAGCAATCATGAGCCCAGGGAAGCCCACCACCGAGGCCGAATTCAATAACGAGAGGGGTGCCAAGAGGCACCCTTCGCAAAGCCATTAAAGGCCATGACGTTCCAACCCCCAGGGCCAAAATCATGAACAAAGGTGAGGAGGCCTGCAGTCCCCCTCCCTGAGCCATTGAAGGTCCCGGGCAGGGGCGTGGCCGAGATGGCGCCGCCCTGCCCAAGATGGCGCGGAATAGGACGTGCTTCCCAGTCCCTCCGGCGCCACATGACATCTAGCGTTGTATATCGCCCTACCTGCCGCCCATCCAAGCTGCTGACGGTGGGCACCTGTGCCCTCTCGCGGTCCTGGCGGTGCCCTTATTTTTGAGCTGGGTGAGGGTGTTTTGCCGATTGGAGCGGCGCGCCCCTGACGTCCCCTGGACCATGCGCGCCTCTTGGTGCGAAGAGCGGAGGCCTGTACGCCGCGGTGCGGCGCATTGTATGCTGTGGGCGGCCGCCCCTGGTAACGGGGGCTGTGCGTGGTGCTGAGTTTGTGGCGGCGGAAGAGTGGAGCAGCCGCTGCTGTGCTGGAGCGGCGCCGGTCTCTATACGGCGCTGAGGTCTGCCCGGGGAGGCTGGTGTGGTACACGAGCTCACGCTGCGGTGGCGGCGGTCGAGCGCCCTAGACGGAGGCTGCCTGGTCCCAGAGGTGAGGAGTGAGGGGGCGGCTGGCCGGAGGCCCGGAACTCGGTCCGCGATCCGGCGGAGGGCGTGTGGCCCACGCGGTCTTCTCAGCGGTGGGCCTCGATACTGGTGGCGAGTGCGCCCCACTCCTGGTCTTGGCTGCCCCCTGGGCCACACTGCGGTAGTTTCTGCTGCCTGGTTGGGCCTGCTGATTTGGGGCTCTGCGGCGCTTTGTTCCGGGCCGCGGATCGGTGGGCGGCTCATCGATGGGGCCCTTCCCCCCGCTAGCAGGAGCGCTTCGGGCACAGTCGCCCGGGGCTGGTGTGGGGCCTCATATCGGCCCGCATTTCGGCGGGCGGCTCTTCTCTGTTTCGGCGCTTCCCTGCTTGGCCTTCCCCCGCGTGTGGAGGACGGAAGTACGCGGCGGGCCCCATTGGAGATTTGGGCACGGCGCGGGCAGAGAGTGCGGAGAGGCCCCCAGAGGTGCCCGTGATAGGGCTTGTGGGCAGAGAGGAGGAGAGGGGTGAGGCCTGGTGACTGTCTGCCTGAGTTGGGGCTTCTGTGGAGCTTGTGGGTCCTGGGTCCAGTCTCTACTAGCTGTAAGGACCTTTGTGGAGCCCGTGGGTGCCCTGGATAGAGGAATGCCGCAGCGACCTGGGCAGCGGAGAAGTGTGCAGGCGGCGGCCTATGGGGGCCCTGTACCATGGCGGACCTCTGCAGTTGGTGGTCCTGGGGACTGCTCTCCTGCGGCGCTGCCTAGGTGAGGAGCTTGCAGGATAGAGGAGGGCACGCCATTGGCCCGTGCATCGGCGGGCGGCGTTTTCCAGCGTTGGCCTGCGTCTGAACGGAGAGGTGCAGGTGCTGCTGGAGTCTGTTTGTGCCGCACTGGGCCCTCGGCGACACCGCTATGCCGGCTACCAGGGGCAAGAAAGATAAACCCCTGGAAGACTCTCTACAGAAGATGGCGGGTCGGACTGCCTTGCAGTCTGATGTCCGATCCGCGCAGCCTGACGATGTGGATGCGCCGGCGACTAAGGCCTTTATGCTGGAGCTCTTTGCTGCCATCAAGGAGGACATCTTGGAACTCTGTTCCCAGCTCTCCTCAGATGTCCGAGAGATGCGGCGAGCCGTCGACGCCAATGAGGAGAGAGTGGCGACCCAGGAGGAGCATGACCTGAGCACTGCCGATGAGATCCACCAGCTCCAGCAAGACATTCTTCGCCTGACAGAACAAAACCTGGATTTGCAGGCGCACACTGAAGACCTGGAAAACCGCTCACGGAGGAACAACATCAGGATACGAGCGGTACCCTGGAAGGGGGAAGGGGACAGCTTGCGGGAATACATGGCGGCGTTGTTCCGACAAATCCTTGATGAGGGGGATGAGCTGGACATTCAATTGGACCGTGTGCACCGCGTTGGCTTACCGAGGGGTGCCAAGGCCCCTCCACCGGACATTCTGGTTTGCGTGCATGACTTTCAGATAAAAGAGCGGATTCTTCGCAAATCGCGAGATCTGAAAACGGTGCAGTTTCGTGGGCACCAGCCCGCTCTCTTTCAAGATCTGGCGGCCTCTACTCTTACCAAACGTCGCAGCTTCAAGCCTATTACTACATACTTACGGGAACAGGGCATTCCCTACTCGTGGGGGCACCCGTTTTGCATAATCTTTAAATTCAAAGGTAAACTTTTGCAGATTCGCTCACTGGAGGCAGCTTATGAGGCGCTGGGTTTGGAGAAGTCTGTTGCTCAGGCTGGATTAACCGGGTCGCCTCCTCGGCGGCGCAGGCGCTCCACGGAATGGCAGAGAGTGGGAAGATCGCCCCCACTGGGGAAGCCTGACCTTTCTGCAAGCCTTTTGGAGAGGGAGGCGGCTGTCTTCTCGGTGGCGCTGGTGACCGACAGGGAGAGTGTCCCTTGAAGGCTGCTTGCCTGGCACAGGCTGGGTTCCATAGGGGTGTCAGAGGGGGGTGAGATTGTGTCTCCTGCTCTTCTTTACGTCCTTGTGATGTGGTGGTGCCCTGTATTAGGGTTGGGTAAGGTTCCAGGATGGCGCCATGTTTTCCCTACAGAGTGATTCTTCAGACGAACATTGGTCCCTTCACAAGACTTTTACTACCTTTCTTCTTTTCTTTGGTTCAGTTCTTTTGTGGGGGTGTTCGGGGTGGGTTTTGGGAATGGGGTTTTTTTTGGGGCTCCGCATCAGTTCTCCGGGTGGCTAGGCGTAGGTTGGGCCCGCTGTTTGCTTCCTGCGCTTCTGCCAGTGCTCCTGTCCTAGATAGTTGGGCTAGCGCTTCCCTCCCTCTTAGGGATTATGGGTAGGCATCTTTTACAAGACGTATTGTGTGGAGCTGGCTCCTTTTTTAACACGCCTTTTCAATTCCTATATGGAGGTGGGGGAGGTGACCCCTTCCATGTCGGAGGCTGCCATCACAGTTATCCTCAAGCCCAGGAAGGATCCTGCGGAGTGTGGATCGTATCGCCCGATATTGCTCCTTAACATTGACGTCAAGCTCTTTGCCAGTATTTTAGCGGCGTGACTCAGCCCGTTGATGGACGGCATCATAGACCCGGACCAGGCGGGCTCTATTCCGACGCTGCAGGGGGGAGATAACACTAAAAGACTTTTACACCTTACGGATCTAGTCCATCGTTCTCGCACCCAGGCCCTTTTCTTATCTATAGATGCGGAGAAGGCCTTCGACCGTGTTGATTGGAAATATTTGTTTGCTGTATTGAAGGTCTTCGGCTTGGAGGATAAATTTGTGCCATGGGTCGGCTGTCTATATGCGGCCCCGAAGGCGGCGGTACGGGTGAATGGGTGCATATCTACCCTTTTTCCTATCACCAGAGGGACGCGGCAGGGGTGCCCCTTGACTCCGCTGCTTTTTGCGCTCTATATCGAGCCTTTTGCTCGGCGGGTTCGGTCCAACGGAGGTATAGCTTGATTCAGTTTGGTGCGGATACACACAAAATCAGCTTGAATGCTGATGAAGGATTTTTTCGCTTACGCAGCCTCATTTCTCCTTGCGGCACCTATCGGCAGAAGTTCTCGAATTTGGCAAGGTAGCGGGATTTAAAGTTAACTTCTCCAAATCGCAGATACTCAATGTATCGGTCCCTGCTGCTGAGGTACAGGATCTACGGCAAGACTTTGCCTACCAGTGGGTTCACTCCGATATTCCGTACCTGGGAATCTGTCTTATCCCATCTATAGCAAGGACGGCTTCCCTTAATTACAAGCTGTTAGTGGACCAGACAGCCAAATCACTGTCAGACTGATCCCGTCTCAACCTGGGCTGGATCGGAAGGCAGGCGGCATTTAAAATGACAGTGATCCTTCGTATCTTGTACCTTTTTCAAATGCTCCCTTTGAGCCCTCCTTCGGGTTCCCTCCAAAAGCTACAAGGGCTTATTAATAAGTTTTTATGGAACCATAAAAGGCCACGGCTTACCCTATCTCTGATTACGGTTCCCAAGTCCAGTGGTAGGATGGGTTTCCCTTTGCTGAAGGCGTACTTGCAGGCGGCCTGCCTGCGGTTCGTCCTTGAGTGGAATATGCCCTGGTCCAGTAAGCATTGGAATTTCATGGATCAGACGGTAGCGGGGTGCAACATTTGGCGCGAGTTGTGGCTCCCTCGAAAACACTGAGCTTGGGGTCTTTACTCCTCACCGGTGACGTCACCGACGCTGAAGGCGTGGGACCAATTGTTGCAGTGTAAAGGCTGGACTACTTTCCCATCCCCTATGACACCCATTGTAGATAACCCGGACTTCCCGCCGGGCTGTGCGTCCCCGATCTTCCAGCGCTGGAGGGAAGAAAGTTGTAAGAGAGTGGGATCCCTCTTTGATCTTGATGGCCTAATTCCGTTCCCCCTGCTTCGTTGGCACTATTTTTCTCTCTTGGAGTCCGATGCTTTTCCTTATGCGCACGTAGTGCATTGGGTTACTCCAGCCCCTATCATTGCGTCTATGTCCCGTCCATTGATGGCTTTCGAAAGGTGGGTAGTCTGCAAGAAAGATGATCGCAAGCTTATATCTGACTTGTATGCTATGATCATGGCGCATTCCAAAACGTCACGTACAAAAGCGCAGGTTCGCTGGGTGACGGAGCTAGGGCGCCCGCTGTCGCGTGAGGAGTGGAAGCAGGCTTTCTACCGCGCGCACCACACCACTGCCAACGTAGCAGGCACAGAGTCCGCCTACAAGGCGGTTACTTATTAGTATTATACCCCAGCTCATATTAAAGCTTGGGATCGGAAACACTCGGGCCTCTATTGGAGGGGGTGTGGTTCCCCGGGCACCTTGACACACCTTCTGTGGCACTGTCCGAAGCTAGAGCGGTATTGGAAGGTGATCCTTGATGACCTAGACAATGCTTTTCAGATCACGTTCCCTCGAGCACCTGAGCATGCGCCTTTAGGGCTTCCCCATGTGAAATCATATCCCTTGCGCTTGCTGAGGGGTAGACAAATCGCTCTGGCCTTGCTGGCAGCGCGCCTAGTCATTTTTGCGCAATGGGGTTCCCAAAACTCACCTGACACGAGGGACTGGGTCGGAAGGCTGTGGCATCTTTTGTCTATGGAGCGGCTATCGCTGAGTATGGACGGAAAGGGGGCGGAATACGCGGAATTGTGGGGCCCATTCTTGTATCTTCTATGCCCAAAGTATTTGCAGATTCTTCAACTTATTCCTTTGGAGCCTTGGGGACCTGCCAAGGTGGTTTGAGCAGCACTAAGGGGGGGCGTAGGGGTGGTGGGGAGTATAAGGGGGTTGATGAGACTGATGCGGAGGTGGGTGGTGGGTGGCGGGGAGAGGTTAGGGGGTGGGGAAGGGAGGTTTTCTTTGACTTTGTTTGTTCTTGTTCTTATACTTAAAAGCGGTAGCTTTGCATTTGCACGGGCTGCTCATCATTGCATTACATTTTCCCTCACGGGGTCGCCCTCCGGGGTGTAGGCCCGAACGCTGTGTCTAATGCTTTTGGATCTTGCTCTGCTGGCCTGCGGATGTAGGCAGCTGAGCTGTGTTCTGAGTTGTTATACTGTTGAATAAAACGATTGATTCTAAAGGCCCCGGACATCTACCTCCAGGTCTCCCATCCCCGGAGACGATTTCAATAACACAGGAGAGGGGGCAGCAGGCCCCTGCAAGAGCCCACAACCTAGGCCACAAAATTTCAAAATAGGTCAAGGGGCCACACGACCCCCTCTGCGAGCTTCTAAAGGCCATGGGGAGGCCATCACCGGGGCCAAAATCACTTAAATTGCAGGTGGGCGGACACTCGGGCGGACCCAATACCTCCGGCCGGCTAACATGCTATGTCCCGGGGAGCCCACCCCCAAGACATAGCGGTTTCCCTGCCCCCAAAACACGGGCAGAGAAACCTGTGTTTGCTTCCGCTCAACAGGAGCATTTTGAATCTCCCACCAAGTGGGAGAAAACACAAAGTCTGCTCCCAGCAGGAGGGAGCTTTAAAATTTCTCCCTGTGACTGGGAGCAGACTTTTGATCTGCTTCCCTTTCCGCATTAATGTGGGCAGGGAAACAGCTCAAAATAATGCTCCCGCCCAGAGGGAGCAGATTTATTAGCTTCTCCCACCGGGTGGGAGCAATGCCTGTTCCCGCTGCATGCAGGAAGTCGGCTGGGGCCGCAGGGGCCCTGGGGATCCCCCAACAAGTGTATGGTGGTGCCCTGGGTGTATACCAGGGCACCCACCGCCAACAGTGTGGGCCTGGTGATTCAGGGAGGTGGGTCACGCAACCCCCTTCCCCTTTTATTTTTTACTAATGGCCCTAGACATGGGGTCCCCAGGGCCTAACAAAGCTCGAAGATAGGGTGGCCTCCCTCCCCTTCAATTAAAAAAGGCGATCCTTGGGGATGGGGTCCTGAGAGCCTAAAAGGGCTCTTAGGAGGGGGTGGCGACGTGGTACTCCTACCTTTTCTAATAAAAAAAGGCCATGAGGTCTCCAGAGCATAATAAGGTTCAGGGAGGCGGGGCAATGGAAACCACTGAAATTCACCAGTTATAGTGAGCAGACATAACTATAACTTGCGCCCCCGCCATGTACTGCTTATGACCTCACATATTACATCACTCATGACATGTTCTATGACATCATTTATGGCATCACCGATGACACCTCAAAGGACATAATTGAGGACATCACTGATGACATCATCCAATGAGTGTGTTAGTTTGTTTTATAGTTTGCGTAGAGGTGGGTAAGTACCATATTACTTTTCTACCTAATATTGGACAGACTTTGTCCAGCTCATTGATATAAGTGTTCACAAAACACATGTGCTCCTAATGCACCATAGGTGTGTATCGGGTATCGAACACGTTAAAAATCTTTGCATTGAAGAGAAACTCTGTGTACAAGTGACAGTTGACAACTTGTATTTATTATGTTCCACACAAGACTTTTTGTTACTGCAGAAAAAGTTTCCAGTAGGGCCAAGATTCTACATACAAGATACTAATTATTGTAAGCAGCCTTGAGTTATTAGACAGAATTGTCTCTGCATGACAATTTTTACTTACAATAGAAGACTTTATGCATCAGGTACTAATCCATGTACATGTGCTTGTTTTGCTTCAGAAGATGGGTTATCTATAACATTTTCACCACAGGATGAAGGCTAAAGGTAGTACGATCTTTAGCACCTCCAGACCTTGGTTATTGTAAGTAAATAGTCGCTCTCTGGACAAGTTTTGCATAGACTGTACACTGTTTTAGTAGATATTTTTCAATACTCTGTGGTGTAATTCTCATGAGAGTTTCACTGTCGGCAAACAGTGTGGTACCGAGTAAACTCTCTCGATAGCGTAAACAGTGTTAACAGTACGCACTTTCCTACATATATCCACTTCATTTCTCAATGTAGGTTCAGAAGACCAATTAGAATTTTGTTTAATTGATAGATTGTGCTGCCTGATATTACACTGTTAAAAAATAATGTCTGAAAGTGGTTGTGTGAAACATCAAGTTTGAATTGTTTGAAATATTGAATATAATAGACCTGCTGTACATTACAATGCTACTGGAAGTTACTGATGCGTTCTATAACAATATAAAGGAACCAAGGTTATTTATTAAGTCCATCTATAACAAAGGCGGTGGAGCCATCAAACAAGTAGCTGGCAGATCGGTTCTCTAAAGGTTATGGGCCTCCCAATTACAAACAAGATGCAGCTACATCTTCATGGCCTAACAGGTGGTGCCACTTCTGATAGTGTACCACAACAAGGTAAGCACTGTTCAGTAAGACCGAAGACAGTTTTGGGCCTCTATGCTCTGTCAACACAAACAACTCCAGAATCTTCTCCACGAGCAAAGCTCTTTTTTATCTAGGCATGCCTCCCCCAGCAGAATGACCCTTCACCATAGGACATTCGAAGGAGCCAAAGCTGGCACTGACAAAGAAAAAGCAATATTGGCTGTATATTGGACAATGATAGTGGAAGACACTGCCTGGTTTCCTGGGGAGAACCACACCAATGGCCTGCCGTCAGGCAGTGAAAGTACCCCTGGTAGAGGTCAAAGTGTTAAAAAAGTAGCTAAACTACGAACTTGGAAGGACATAAATCTAGAGGAGGGCCTCTAATGGTGTGTGTCCAGAAAGAAAACATTTGCTCCAAAACTTGGTTTCAATAGCTCCATCAATTGAGCAACTGCAGAAGATATGGGTCTAATCTGTAAACCATAGGATTACATCCAAATCCATTTACCACAGTATGCACGCAAAGTAAACCACCCCTCCACAGCATGGAAGAATATCCCACCCACCCCAGCACATTCGCAGCACTAATCCACTTTCCTACACACAGTTCAAGAGAAAATATTTACAACACTCTCCTTCCCACCTGCATTGTACAGCAGAAAGTAAGATTGTTAGACACAAGTCATTAGAAAAACATGTAGCGGGTTTTGATGGGTGATACTAGAAAGGGAACTCTTTTTTTGGGTGCTCACTTTACATGAGCACCAGTTGTGTTACAGATGGACACATTCATTTTGTTAAGCATTTTGTTAAACACTGGATTTTGAGTGTCCCTAGTGCGATTCGAACCCAGTACCCTAGCTTCGAAGTCGACCGCTCTAGACGTTAGGCAACATCCTCTTGGGATCCCTGACTTAGGAGGATGAGGTTTGTAAACAAGCTTGTGAGGTTTGTATTAAGGACAATGCTTAACCTGGGCTAAGGTTTTGTGGGGGAGGGTTTAATACGTTGCATGAGTGGACGTAGACACCGCCTTGAACCTAGTCCTTTCTGCAATTAATGTATGATATCCTTAGAGATAGTGGGAGACTCCAATCTATGTACTATACACCCATCATGGGTAGACAGGCCTATAAGGAAACAGGGATGCATGCTTTCAGCCTGTAATTTTGAACGAATGGGAGAGCTGTGACAGAGTGAGGTGCGTATCAAACGGAGGCTGCTGTGTGACCGACCCTTCTTCATCCCTACAAGTCATCAGGAAGCATTGACCAGGCGGGAAAACTTGAATTTTCAGAACAATCCACATCAATATCCAGAGTCAATGTGTTTCCCAAAATCCAGATCTCAAATAACCACTGTGCCACTGGGCTTCCTTTAATGTACAAATCATATTAAAAACATGAGTGCAAATGTTAAACTTTATGCACACCCAAGTGCCACATGACTCTGCAAATTATTGGGCTCTCATTCACAGTTGTAAAATCCTGGTTGACTGAATGGACATTTGTTGATTTTTACAAACTCAAATAAGCTTACTTCTGCAAAATAAATCCAGATTTGTATGTGTAAGAGCGCTTGAATAAGGGGAGAGAAGATGCGGTCAACAAGTGTTTATGGGGGCAAGGGTGGTCATGCACCCCCTTACAAAATGCACTTTGTAACTTTGTGGGTTTTCACAAAAGTGTCCATGGCTACGCACACCCTGGATGAATGCAGAAATTACTTCGGCAAAAAGCTGGAATAAGTGTACTTCAATGGTGGGAAATGAAGGGATCACCCTCATGTATATTGAGGATGCAGGGCAAAGAACTTTTTCGTTAAGAAATTATTTCCAATTTTACACAAAAAAAGATATAAAGTCTTATGTGCACCTGCACAATTATACACTACTCTCATGCATAAGCATTGTCTACAGATTGCCAGATTCAGAGAGACACAGTTAGGCTCAGCTCCACTCAGTGAAATACTGGTTGCGCACATTGGTATTAGGCCGTTTTTGTGCCAGTTTACAAGTTTTGTAGTATTCATGGGGAATAAAGTGTAAAACCTATATTTGAAACCAATACTGGTTTCTGCTTTACCTACGCAATTTCCCCCAAGAAGGCCAAGGAGGAAATTTCGTATTAAATGTTTGAAAGTTAACACTTTGGGTCTCCAGAGTCGTAAAAACTTTGCACTCAATTTTACACTCATCACTAATAGAAATGAGGACCTAAATGGAAAATCTATAAGAGTAGGATGTTAGGAATTGACATCTTCCATTGGGTTCCTTGAGTACCCTCCTAGGATCCATGGCTTAGATTTTCTTCAGATTTTCTGTGGAATCCATAATGTGGCAATTCTACTCAATTTTTTGGGTGAAACTCTGCAATAAATATATATTAAAAACGTGTTTTTTGTAAATTCCCCCTTATTGACTTCCTGCTAGGTAGGGAAAAGCTAGCCATGGTTACTGGCCTTCCTGTAAGCTTCAGACAATGCTAGCCCTCGGCCACTAGTTGCTAACAACTGCTAACAGTTTATACGTTAAAAAATATCACATATTTTTAACATCACAGCACAAGGGAAGCGTGTACTATTTTGGATCGTCCTACTATTTTAGTTCTTCTTTAATTTAGTGCTTCGGGTTACCTGTCATTTCGGAAAATTCTTGGAAGATATCTCCTAGGGAACCACATAGCAAGAGCACACATCAGGACCCAAAGAATGGAAAGCTCGTCCAGCATCTGCCCAAGGAAACTGAGGGTGGCATGGAAGTAAACAGATCCAATTCCTACAGCAAGCAAAAATAGAAGCAGAGGTTACAAAAGTGCACAGACGTGGCTTAAGCAATACAAGCACAAGGTTATGAAGGGCATGGGAGCACATTGCACAACAGATACTCTTTCTAAACCCCACCACCCGCCTCTCCACCCATCTGCTTTCAGTTAGCAGGATAGGGGATCCCTGGTGGAAATCATGTCTGACCAGATAAACTTCTTTCTTCTGAAAATAGTTGTTGGGAGTGTATTTTTGGGCATTTACCAATGTGCTATCTTGGCAATTACAGTAGTTTATATCTGTGTCCTGGAACTAGTAGCTGGTGTCAGTTGCTATTTTTATTTAACTAGTAGAATGTCCCTCATTTAATCTCTGGCCCAGATCCACAAATGTTTTTGCAGATGCAAGTGCTACTGAGGCCAAATGATAAAAGCAAAGTTTTTACTGAGTCCAACAGATAGGAGCAGCTCTGCTTGGCTGAGTTGTTACATGACTTTGCAGACGTTTCGCAAAGTATTCCTTAGATTGTGTTTGTGGGTGACATCTAGAAGAGTTATTGAGGATGTCCTTAAGGGGTTGTGGTTAGGAAAATGCAACACAAATGATTTGTAAACTAACACAATCCTTATTCTATCAATATCCACCAACAATCGAATGCTGTAACTATACTTAAATGCAATGCTAAATTAAACATAAAAGACACAGGTCTATGTGTTGCACAAAGAATGGAAAAGTGAAACACAGCTGTCTTCTATAGACCAAGAAGACTACACGTGGAGAAATCTCCCACTAAACAACTTTCAAAGGAATCAACAACAATCTTTAAAACTTTGCGATTGTTTATAAAAAACAGATGTGGATTTTACACAATGTGAGATTCCAACCACTTAGGGCCAGGGGAAAATGGCATACAAAGTTCTGGGTGTACCCTTCATGTATACCTTCCCAAATTTGAAGGTAAGGCATATGTATGTCTAAGGTGTTTGTGGATAAGGGAGTCAGTCTGCAATGCATAGACATACGCCATGCCTCAAAAAATCTATAACTTTATTTGTACATTAGGCTTATATAGTCCAATATTCAATGACCATGAGCCGTAGCTGGATCCAGTATGAACCCTTTCCAACTATTCTAACTGGATTTGCAGAAGGAAGATAGTTAAGATGGCCCGACTGCTTACAAAAAAAGGAGAGTAGCCTGCGGTTCATAGGTTTGAATCAGGGCAGGGAATACTCAGAATTTCATCTTTTAAAATAAAGTGGCTCTCACAAAGGTGGCTAATGATATTAGTGTGGTGTCCTTAATGAGTAAGTATGCTCAGGATTCAGTTACAATGTGGCGCGTCTTTATGATACAGTGATATCAGGCATTACACAACATTGCTTTAGGTTGTCCCAATGTCTTTCGGTACTTAGGAGAACCCGTTTCTCAGCTCAAATGGGGGATGCCAGTATCAATTCCTTAATAGAACATTTGCAATAAACCACACATCTCTGACAAAGGGTGGGAAAGGTACTCATCGATAAGCTGCAGTAGCTTCTCGTGTCATCATCCTTCTCTTTTCCCCCTAGGCTCACCACTGACCCACTAGTGTTCCCCCCTTACAGTCCTGGAGAAAGAAAAATGAGCTAATCGATAAGCTGGTGCTGCCTACTGTGATCTAGTCCTGACTTGCGGCACAAATCAGGTTACATAGTTCAGCCCAATTGTAATGGCACCTTGTCAATCTCTCACCATCTTGGTAATTGGGGTAGGGGAAAGAGGAATATAGCCCGGATTGGTCCTATTTTGGTGAGAGTGTTTTCTGGACCTGTCCCTTTTATATGGATCCCGCCCTTCTCTTCTATATCTTTTCCGATGATTTGGCGACACACTCGGACCCTGGCTCCTGTATGCCTAATCCTAGCGGCGTCCCTCTTTTGGATCGGTAAGGAGGCTCTGGGTTGTGTCCCTGAATGCGGCTTTCACTTCCTCCCTTACCCACCGCTGACCCAGCTGCAGGAGTTGGCCAAATCCAATATTGCTCTAGTTATCCAATGAACCAGTGCAAAGGTGGGAATGCCTGAGTTTTGATGCTGCTCGGAGTCCTGCAGGGCATTGCAGTGAGGTATCCGAGACAAAGGTACACAAAGCCTTAAGGCTGATTCTGAAGCAAGGCGTAGGATGCCTCGTGGCAGACGTAAATAACCTCCAGACAGGACTGGTTGTCGGGGCAGGAAAAGAAAGCCCGGAGGGAGATTTCAAGGATGTTGTTTAACAATGTAGTCAAAGACAAGTAGGAAATTAGAATGTTGAAACAGATCAAAATGAGTGGCCTATGACCTAGGAGGCACCTTTCATTTTTAACTTAGGTTTAGTAGTGGGCAGTGCGGTCAGCTTTCCGGTGCTGACTTTCACATCTCCCTGAATGTCAGATTCAGATATGTTGATGTTGATTTAGACTTGGGCAGAGAGAGTACTCCATAGCAGCAGTGATGGAATATCTTCCAGGCCAAACTGATGGTTCAAACCACCTGATTTACAGTTGGGCAGACCTTAAGTATGTCAGTGACAAAACCTACTCCAACTCTGTTGATGACATACTCTTCCCACACAGTAATGGCCGTTGGAGGTTTGGCCATTCCACTGTTCACCCTGTTTGGAGTGGTGAGTTGAATGGTCAGTTTTTGCAATCCTTTCCTGCCGTGAAAACCTGGTGATAAGGGACAGTAAAAACGTTTAAATTACCTCCACGCCATGGGAGACAGCTCTGGTGGTATGCGGGTCATTAGTTTGTGTTTCTCAAAAACAAAATCCTGCTTTGGGATTTATTTGTTTGAAGAAACAAAAACAAGTTAAAAGTTTGAGGGACGGCTGTCATGTTTGACAGAACCGTTACTCAAACTTTGAACTTATTGACAGGAACAGCAGTGATAGCAGTTCCTTTCAATTATTAGAGTAATTTACACTATTAACCTGACGGAGTAAATACCGTACTCTAATCTCTAAATCAAGCCCTTTGTTACTACAGTGCAAAGGTCAGATACCATGTTCTTACAATACCACAGCCGATTCTTCTGGGTATTCTATGTCCTTGGATCTTCACTACTCAACCTATGGGCCTTTGCAAAGAGACTGTACTCTGGTTCCAATTAAATCTTTGCGTTTTTGAGTAATAGGCATGAATTTAAATGTAACTTACTAAGCACGGAACTAATGCCCGAGGGCGACTTGGTGCTATAGGGAGCGGATACAGGGCCAGGCCTGTTAGGAAGAAAGCTTGCTTGCAGAGGATCGAGTACCTCCAAGTCTTGTGAAAAAAGCCAGGTCTTCAAGACTTTTCTGAAAGCAAGTAAGGAGGAGGCAGATTTTAGTGAGTGTCAGTGGTTGACCATTCCAGAGCACCGCAGTGGCCCTGAAAAAGCTCTTTCCCGCCCAGGTGGTCTTTCTAAATGGGGAAACACTAAGGTTCTTGGCAGAGCCGGAGTGGAGAATCCTCCCTGGGACATGCCACGTGAGCTTCTCCTTAACCTCATCCATGTTCCCACGATTCCCCTCCGGTGCTGGGCCCCCATGCAAATGGGTTTGGTCATGACGGAACGGTTCCGTAATGAGCACAGCTCGACCGATGCTCATGATGGAATCGATCCGTCATGAGCATCGAAGGGGTTAAAACGACCTGGCCCCAGTCCATACAGTGATTTGTAGGGCAAACAAAGGGCCTTGAACTTACACCGTTGTCTGAATGGTAGGTAGCCAGTGGAGTTTCCGGATGGCTCCTTTAGCACATTCAAGTTTTAGAATTTTGAAAAGGGAGCGGCAGCTGCACTCTGTAGAGTCTGAAGCCTCTTCATGGGACCTACTGCAAGATTAAGATAGAGACTGTTGCAGAAGTCAATCCTTGAGAACACCACGGCGAAAGACAGCACAGCAGAAACCAGATGTGCAGATTGTAATATGTTATATACTAACGTCGGACGTGAGAGGCAGCATGACCCACTGGAAGCTTCTCCTCTTGTAAATCATGTTCCCTCCCCACACTCAACGTTGGTAGTAAATGCAACCTTACAACAGTGTTTTCCTGTTTGTTCCAGCTGAGCAGGGCCAACTTCCCAATATAACAGTCGACATGACCTTTTTTGAGCAGAACATAAAATAAACAAACGTGTTGTCACATTTCCAAGAACTTGAAAACAGCCGTGATAAAATGTGAGGAGAGACACACAAGGGACGCAAGGAATGGCGATAATGAAACACGCGAAGCCGTCAATGCTGATAATGAAACAAACACTGTGTACTTTTGAATTTACTAGCACAGGCCAAATAATCTAAAAAGGCATTTTTCATACTGGATCTGAAACTTGCAAAGAGGAAGTGAGAACACAAAAGTGTGCTTGGCAGAGTGTCAAGGGCAAGCCAGCCAACATCACTTGACATTAGCTTCATGTTCTTTAGCGTTAGCACATGCAAGACGTCAGAGACACGTTAGCTACGTGAGAATACAATGCTCAGGAAATAGACAAGGGACTTCATGTCCTTTCACATCAGGGAAACCACCAAGTCACCATTCACATGACAGACAAATGACAGTCTTCAACTTACCAACCACTACTAGCAGAGTCCATATTATATATATTCCATTGTTGAAGCAGGTTGCATATTGACGAAATAAATACATGCATAGAGGTGGCAAAATGAAAAATAAAATGTTGCTGATCTACAAAAACAAAATAAAATAATGTGTCAACATAAAGCAAAACATGACAGCGTGAACTACAAAATGTATACATTTACAGTACAACTAAAGCAATAATTTATGCACCAATAAGAAACATGTTACAAATGTTATACTATCTTACGTGCACAGAACAGTCTAACTTTTGGGTCAATTCACAAACAGTTTTCTTGCACCATAAAGAAATCCCTACAAACACATGGGCACAAATCTGTCCCAGGGCATCCTATGTGACATAACATTGTGGGGGATGGGTCTAACCACCATTTTGACTCTGTGGCACTAAGCTCCAAATGATATGTTCAGAATCATGATTTCAAATCATACAACCCTGTTATTTTCTCAAAGGAGAAGCTGATCTCCAGGTTCAGGAAAGGGTATTGGCCTGCAGTCCTCACTCAAGCCTTTTATGCCCTTTTTGCCAAAGAGGTCTTGAGTGGTGTGGCTCACTGGTTAGAGGCGGCAGACCCGAAAGCAGAGAACAGCCCAGGACCAGGGTTCAATTCCCGACGCGGCAGGGTCGTGGACCAGGGTCAGCGGACTCGATAATTCTCGCCTCGGTGCCTACTCTAACCAGGGATCACACTCGGCAACTCTGGGTTTTAGTTTGCCTCATCTCTACAACGGCCCCCCACATTCGCCGGGGATGCCTGGTTTCACCTTGGAGATACCCAGTAGGGACCATCTCACAGGGATAGCCAGGACGGGTTCCCCAGCGGTCTACAGCGGCGCGACGCCTCAGGGCAGCAGTGCGCTTTACAAGACCACATACATTACATTACATTACATTACATCCGCAGTCAGTCGTATGTTGTTGGTAGTAGCTGAAACTCAGATGGCTTGAGTAGCACTTGAAATATGTGTCAAACCTATGTGTGGTAACACCACTATTCCGAGCATCAGGAGCGACTGGAGCGACTGCTTGTATTGACAAGAGCCTTCAAAGAGGCCAGTGTACTTTGCCTCTCTAGGTACGTCTCGTTTTGCTTGATTTCTTCTTTCAATAGGATGAGTGAGGGGAGTAAGTGTGGCCAGGGGGATTGTGGTGAGTGGTGACATTCCATCTCCCTGGCATCTGTCAGGAGTAGAGACAGAGGCACCACTGTCTTTTGGTTGCATCAATGGTAAGAAGTGGAGAGTTCCATTCATCGTAGGAAGAGCCCAAGGATGCGGACACCTCATTCTAGTTCTTGAGATTAGTACTAACCTAAGTACCATTCCTCTTTTTCTGACCTGGTTAGGTCTGGCGTTAACCAAGACCTTTTGATTTTGCTAAAATTCAGTGTTTAATATACTTACTTGACCGAGCTTTCAGCCAGCCCTGAAACGAATGAATGAAATGAATGAATGAATGAATGAAATTTGATTTATAAAGCGCATGGCTGCCCAAGAGCGTCCCAGCTCATCCTTCGGGCTGTTATCGCCTCCTTTGCATTTTTCATCCGAGCCATACAGCATAAAGCGTGGGGCAATGGGTCTGCCTACTTCAGCCATTGGCTAACTTCACTGTGAGTAGTAAGTAGCATTCTGCTCTTTCAAAAGGAGCGCATCCACACACAAAGTAGTTCCCTTTACTGATATGGACAACTATGGTAAGGTGTGCTTTCTGAGGGCCAAAAATAAATTGTTGCTTTTAGCCATGTGTTTTTTAGGTCTCGCGACCTATCGATGCGCGCAAGCGCATCGAGCGTAGCGAGAATTCATGTGGCGAAAACATCTTCAAACCAAAGGGCTTTCAGCCCCGCGGTTTTCATGCAGTGCCCGTGTACATGCACGCGCATCGCATGCAAGCCCAGCCTCTCCCGCCCCCATCCGGCATCAGGCTTCTCCTCCCCTAGCAGCACTCCTCCCACACCAGCAACTCCCCCCTCCCACACCAGCACCTCCCCTTTCTCTCCACGCAATCACAGCCTCCCCCTCCCACACCAGCACCTCCCCCTCCCACACCAGCACCTCCCCTCTCTTTCCACGCAATCACAGCCTCCCCCTCCCACACCAGCACCTCCCCCCTCCCACACCAGCACCTCCCCCCTCCCACACCAGCACCTCCCCTCTCTCTCCACGGAGAGGCTGCGAGGGTTCGCTCCTAGCAGACCTTCTTCTGGGGGATCTTGAACTGAAGTGAGCGCAAATCTACCCATGGTATATTTTCTTTACATTGCTTTGAATCACGAGAAACAAAGGCTGGGCCGGCCTCCGTGCTTGCAGACAAAAAGGCTGAGGAATGCGCGTTTTGAGACATGTCCCATTGCTTGACTTAGGGCACATCACCCCCACATTATGCTTCCCCAGACATAGGGTTGAGCTCGAGCCCTCGGTAACCATCCAAGGGGGCATCGAGGTATGAAGTGGGCCTATTCCCGAAGTGCCACAGAGCCTGCGTGCTGCGGGCCATAGAATGGCGCTGGCCACAAGGCTTTTAATGCGCTCCGAGGAGACGTGACCATCAGGTTTGTTGCTTATGCATTTCCTCTTAAATATTAACCGGCGCTGCACAGCTTCAGGGCACTATGCTGGACGGTTCAGTGAGTGCACTGATGAAACAGCACTAGCCGGTTCCAGCCTGTATCCCAAACAGTATTTCTGAATTAAACTCCAGTCCAAATATCGCATGTTCTTAAAAGACACGGCGGACTGCAAATGTGTGTCCCCAGAAGGCTGCCGGTCAATTGCAGGACGTCCCATGAACTTTTATTGTTATATGTCAGAGTGTAAATAGTTGTATGATAGTATTACATGCGATTCACGAGAGCGTACCAATCTCTTAATTTTATTTATTCATATTTTTAAGTGCCAAGTTAGAGCAGTGTACACCATTTCTATGGTTAAATCATTTACAGTGGACATGGGGGGTTAAAAAGTGGTACTTTTCCAATCTTAAGGAAGACGCAAAGCGTGATGGAATGGGCGATTGCTAACTTTATATACCAAATAGAGAGAAAAGCCCCCAAATACACTTAAAACTGTGCACAAAGTTTGCTTCTAGCCGTGACAGTATTTTTAAGGCAAGGGCCCTTTCCTCAAGCTGCGGTGTAAATAATGCAATGTATCCGATCCATGCAGCCCTGACCTCCTATTCACGGGCAGGGGACACTTTCTCACAACGTGTTCGGGTTTGCAAAGTGCGTAAAAATTAATTTAAAAGGTGGAACGAAATAAGGTTGTTAAAATATACATTAACATCGAATTATCCTGGCAAAAAAGGCCGTATACAGCTGCTTCGAGAGAGTCCTAAACTTAAGGTGGCATGCAATCATTGGGACGGGATTGGACAAAA